>NC_067153.1:45107446-45267917 GCF_903995435.1 Acomys russatus | reverse complement strand
TCATGATCCTGCACCCGGATGTGCAGCGTGAGCCTGGCTGGGCTGGGAAGAAAGAAGGAGGAGGGACGAGGCAGTGTCCTTAAGCTTCCCTGGGACACTTGTGGCTCCTGGCAGGGGTTTGCCCCAGACTCCAGCATGGGTGATGGCCATCTTTCTCTCATGGACCCAGCCCTTAGCAGAGAGGGAGGGACAAGGGTCATTGTCTTGGGCATCCTTAACTGAAGGGATGCTGTCCCCTCAGGCCGTGTCCAGCAGGAGATTGATGAAGTCCTAGGGCAGGCGCGGCGCCCAGAGATGGCCACCAGGCCCATGCCCTACACCAATGCTGTCATCCATGAGGTGCAGCGCTTTGGGACATCGCCCCTTGAATTTGCCACACATGACATCACGTGACATTGAAGTCCAAGGCTTCCGCATCCCTAAGGTAGGCATGGGCCCTCCTAACAATAGCATGGCCACTAGCCAACAAGGGCAGGAAAGGCCAAAACACATGCGCCCTGGATCTCCACATGGCACCTGTATCATCCCAGGAGTGAGTATGCTGCAGCCCTTCATGGGAGTCCTGAGGGAAGCTGGACATCCAACCGGTTTCCATAGTGGAGAATAGGAATCACTGCACTTGTGGATGGGGTCCTGGTTTGGGACGCCATCCATCACTAGTGAAGCGGCTGAACACTCTGGCCAAAAGACCAGTGTGTTGGAGGCAGAGAAGTTGTTCATATAAATCTGGAGCCCCACGCAGTCCGTGTTCACACCATGTCTCTCTCCCTCCAGGGGACGACGATATCCCCAACCTGTCCTCGGTGCTGAAGGACGAGACCGTCTGGGAGGAAACCCCTCCACTTCCCTCCTGAGCACTTCCTGGACGCCCAGGGACACTTTGTGAACCATTGAGGCCTTCCTGCCATTCTCCGCAGGTCCCACGGGGTGCCTGGATCCCTGTGCCTTCCCAGGGTGCCTCAGGGTGGAGATTCTACCAGGACCCAGAGTGACCAAAGCCTCTCTTCCACCTACAGGCCGCCGCGCATGCCTGGGGGAGCCCCTGGCCCGCATGGAGCTCTTCCTCTTCTTCACCTGCCTCCTGCAGCGCTTTAGCTTCTCGGTGCCCGATGGACAACCCAGGCCCAGCGACCGAGGCGTCTTTATGTTTCTGCACTGCCCATTGCCCTACCAGCTCTGTGCAGTGACTCGCTAACCGAATCACATTCTAGTCCAGCCCCTAGCTTAGGCTCACCTGCAGAGAAATAAACGAGGTTTGTGGCTGCCATTTGTTTCCTCGTGCAAGCTCTCATCGCTCTCTCTCTCTCTCCTGACCTCAGACAACAATCCACACTCAACCCTTTCCCTCCACCTCATCCGTCCTTAATGGACACCTTGAACGTTATGAGAAAGGGGTGTGTGTTTTCAGCACTTGGGAACCTGAGATGGGATAATGTCCTGTTTGGGGGTAGCCTGGGCTATGAAGTAAGGTCAAGGACTGCTGGAGTTCATAATGAGACACTGGCTCATGAACAGAAAACAAGGGACAGAGACAACAAGAAAAACAAAATAAGAAGAAAGGAAGGCAGGAGAGCAAGAGGAAAGGAGAGAAAAGGAAGGGAAGGAAGGAAGGAAGGAAGGCACAGCTATCTAGGGGTGACAGTTGACACCATGGTGTCACTCACTGGGTTGGTGACAAAACTGGAGGCAGAAGTCAGGACTCCATGGGTCTCAGGGACATTGCAAACAGGCTTGTGCTAGGGTCAGCACTGCTCCTCAATGGGGACAGAGACATGGTGTCCCCACGATCCTGAGGGCATGAATGCCTGGAAAGGCTCCCAGAGCTGAGAAGGCTGCTGGCCTCACAGTGGTGACTGCAGAGAAAGAACAGAGAAGGAAAGCAGCAGCAGGGAAAGTGACAGCAGAGCTCAGGGAGGCTGGCACACTGCAGGCTGTCTGTCAGATGTGTCAGAGGGCGGGACTTCCGGGCACCAAGAGTGACTCAGGTTGAGGACATTGCACACAGGGAAGCTCACTGAGCCCCACTGTCCAGGGACTTGGGGGATCCCATAGCCATGGAGCACCCGCGTGGCTCACCCATCTCCATACCCTCCTTCTGGGGGATGGTCTGATGTACTTTGATACTAATTAAGAAAAAGCCATCCCATCTGGGCAGCGCAACTGAGCTAGGTGTGGCTAAGGTTCCCAGGCTTAGAGAGAGAGGGGAATCCTGGGAGGAAGAGAAGAAAAGGATCCTGAGAAGAGAAGAGAGGAAGGCAGCCATGGGTTAGGTGGAAGAGAAACACGTGGCCAGCATGGATGGAAGATTCGCCCCGATGAAGAACATTAGCAAGTATTTGGGATTGGCAGGTAGCTTGATAGACGTTATTAGAAACAGATAGCATGGGACTGGGGCGGGGATGGGACACCTGCCCCACTCTGAGAAGTAGTTAATGTCTGGCCCCGCCCCAGGTTAACTAAAGCTCTTTTGATATATAACGAGTGTCTGTGTCTTGACTGACTGCGAGCTGGACATAATATTGATAATTTTAAAACAACAAGTGGGGCTGGGGAGATGGCTCAGAGGTTAAGAGCACTGTCTGCTCTACAGAGGTCCTAGGTTCAATTCCCAGCACCCACATGATGGCTGAATCCATCTAGAGTGAGATCTGGTGCCCTCTTCTGGTGTGCAGGGCACAGGCAGGTAAAAGCACTATGTACGTAATAAACAAATAAATCTTGAAATTAAAAAAAAAATGGCGCTCCATGTGGGGCAGGTATCCACACTCTTAATAATCATATTTTGTCATAGTCTGAAAGAGAGGAATAACTCCCAGAGAGCGTCCATGGGCCAGAGCAAAGATGGCTACATACACATGGCCGGTTTGAGAGCCAGAACTAGGAGGCTGGCAGTCTTATAAACTGGCCTGGGGAATGGAGTTAATTTCCTAAAAAAAAAAAAATAGTGAAAACTAAATTCCAAGGAATGGTGGACATTATGTGTAGGCCTGTGTGTGGTATGTAAGCTCATGTGATGCATGTTTGTGTGTGTTGGCATGTGTGCATGTTGTATACACATGCATGTGTACATATGACTGTTTGTGCAAGTGTGTACGTGTGCATGTCTATCAGTGTGTGAAAGCATGTATCTGTGTGTTAGCATGCGTCTGCCTTTGTGTGTGTGAATGTGGGTATAGGTAAATGTGTTGTGTTTCTGTGCATAACGGTGTGTCTTTGTGTGAGAGTATATCTGTGTGTGTGTGTGTGTGTGTGTGTGTGTGTGTGTGCGTGTGTGTGTGTGTGTGTGGTTTGGATCCACTATACTGTTTTCCAGAACTGCTCTGTCATCTGACCTTCCATCAGGAGAACCAGGAGGCACGGGCCCCCAGCAACCAGCAACACTCCAGATGTCCCAGCATTTCTTGCTTTGGGGTCCTCAGTCCTTCCTGAAACACATATGGTTAGTGCAGGCCACACACAGACCTGTGGGCTGAGCCATTTCTCAGTAGCCAAGAGAGGACAACGAACCCAGCAGTGCCACCAAGGAAGACCCTGCAAGGGCTGAGGATCGCTCTCCTCTCCTCCTGCCCAGCTCACGCTGGCACGCTGCCTGGCCCCGATTGTTGAAAGAAGCTCTCCTGTGTCTGTCTGTGAAGCTGAAATACGAATAAACAGAGAGGAGATCTTTCAACCGCTGCCTTAAACAAGCTATAAACAAATGCTTTACCACTGAGCTCTATCCTTGACTCCACCGTAGCGGTGGGGCTTTTTACCCCCACTTTCTGTTTCTAGAAGGAATTGTGGGGGTTTTCTCTGTGCTTTAGTTTTTCTCATTCAATATATTTTGACGATTCTTCCCTTCTATATCTGCTTGGCTTTTCCTTTTATTTCTTTCTTTTCATGGATGGTTTTTTAGTGCTATGTGTTGAGCCCAGGGTTTTGGAACATGCTGACTACAAGCCTAGCCTTTAGTATGGGGTGGGAGGAGTTCATGTTTGTGGGTTCCTTATTGCTGTAGTTTGAATATCAGATTGTTTCCATTCACCTCAGGTTGTTGTCTGAATACCATCTGCAGTTTGACCCTCTGGTTGTTTCACAGTGTTGTTGCTAATTTCCACATGCTTGTCCAGTTTCACGTCACTGCTGTTGTGTAGGAGAACGCGCCCATCCCACAGTGGCAGGAAAATCCTGCTTATGACTTTTTTTTGAGACAAGGTCTGTCTTGTAGCCCAGGCTGGCTTGGAACCCCATATGTAGATCAGGCTGGTCTCCAACTCAGAGATCCACTTCCCACTGCTTCTGCCACCACTGCACTACCAGATCCATAGCCAGTTCCTTAGAGACGCCTGGGTGCCCTCCACCAACACAACGCCCTCCTGGCTCCATAATTTGATTGCTGTTGCTCACTATGATTCTCAAAGTCCTTATTTACTCAGCACCACAGACACCTTCCCCCATATCTCCTCCTTTCCTGTAGCCAGCAGACCGTCTTCTACTTGCTCCGCAGGCACCACCGCGGCACCCACATCCCGGTGCCCTCGCCACCGCCTTCTCCACAACTGTATCCAGGACACCACCATGGCCTTCTCTTCCACCAAACTTTCCACCACAACCAGAGTCACCATGACCTCATTTTCCCTCCAGGGTTCATCGTGTGGCTGAAGTCCCTGCCTGGCCTCTCTGCGATCCCGCAGCCTGTGTCTCTTGTTTAGAAAGGGCTCGTTCCCCCCGAGCTGTTGCCGCTTGAGTGAGTGTTTCAGAACAATGTCAGCAAATACAGCACGGTCACCGCAGGTTAAAAGCAGCAAATTCTCTCCTCTTCTGCTCTGTCTGCACAGTCTCAGCCTTGACCAACTATATTTGGCTAGTGTCACCCATGACACGAGCGCACCACGTTTCCTTTATGGTAAATGGGCAGCACCAAGACCATGGTGTGAGATCAGGGAACAAGTTCCCGGGGGAAGAAGGAAGACTGGACCGGCTCTTAGACTCACTGTTGGTCTTCACAAAAGAAGCCAGAGTCCCGGAGAGACTGGCCAGGAGGAAGCCAGCAGCCTGAGCCTGTCAGTGAGCAGAGCACGGTTGTCTCCCTCCTCCCACTCTTGACCGTGACCCTTTCAGGTGTCCTGACTCCCCTGCAGGCCGCCTTCAGGTGATGCTGAGCCTAGAGAAAGACCCTTGTCTCTGCCCCAACCTAGGCTGCCATCCTATGTCACAGTGTGGGGCAGGGACAGGAACCGGGAGTAGACTTTGGGGGCTTCAGGCCAGCAACAAACATGTCACCTCAGGCCTGGTGACAGAGAGGTCAGCTGAGAAGGGGTGGCATGGGCAGCAGAGAGGAGAAGATCCAGTGTCCAGACCTTGCTATGGCTCCATGGTGTGCTCCCCTCTAACTCGCTCCTGCCTCCCTTCTGCCTCACTGAAGGGGGCAGCAGAGAGCAAGAGCGCAGCCTGGATTCCACTGGGACAGCTGAGCCTTGATCCTCAGAGGTCTGGATCCCCAAGAGGACAGGGGCAGAGCCTTGGCTGACCCCAATGAGTGAGAATGGGCATGTGCAGGGTGACCAGCAGTTGTCCTGCCCACCAGTACCGTTTAAGTCATATTTCTCTTTTCTTCATGACTGTTGGGGGAGAAACAGACTCACCAAGAAAAAGAGGGTGGGTAAGAGACACAACGTGAGCATGTGGCAAGTTCTATGCCCCCCTTAGTGGCCTCCTCACCATGCTCAGATCATTACTGAGAATTCTCTAATTAGATCTGAATATTCCCAAGCTGTGTCCTGCTTTCCTGATTAACTGCATGACCCAAGCTATACTGAAGATTACATTGGCCACAATTACCTTCCCCCACTGCCCCTCACTCACCATAGGCTGCAGCTGCCTTCCCCCACTCCCCTCACTCACCATAGGCTGCAGCTGCCTTCCCCCACTCCCCCTCACTCACCACAGGCTGCAGCTACCTTCCCCCACTGCCCCTCACTCACCAATAGGCTGCAGCTGCCTTCCCCCACTGCCCCTCACTCACCACAGGCTGCAGCTACCTTCCCCCACTGCCCCTCACTCACCATAGGCTGCAGCTACCTTCCCCCACTCCCCCTCACTCAACCACAGGCTGCAGCTACCTTCCCCCACTGCCCCTCACTCACCATAGGCTGCAGCTGCCTTCCCCCACTGCCCCTCACTCACCACAGGCTGCAGCTACCTTCCCCCACTGCTCCTCACTCACCACAGGCTGCAGCTGCCTTCCTCCACTCCCCCTCACTCACCACAGGCTGCAGCTACCTTCCCCCACTGCCCCTCACTCACCATAGGCTGCAGCTACCTTCCCCACTGCCCCTCACTCACCATAGGCTGCAGCTGCCTTCCCCCACTCCCCCTCACCTCACCACAGGCTGCAGCTACCTTCCCCCACTGCCCCTCACTCACCATAGGCTGCAGCTGCCTTCCCCCACTCCCCCTCACTCACCATAGGCTGCAGCTACCTTCCCCCACTGCCCCTCACTCACCATAGGCTGCAGCTGCCTTCCCCCACTCCCCCTCACTCACCACAGGCTGCAGCTACCTTCCCCCACTGCCCCTCACTCACCATAGGCTGCAGCTGCCTTCCCCCACTCCCCCTCACTCACCACAGGCTGCAGCTACCTTCCCCCACTGCCCCTCACTCACCATAGGCTGCAGCTACCTTCCCCCACTGCCCCTCACTCACCATAGGCTGCAGCTGCCTTCCCCCACTCCCCCTCACTCACCATAGGCTGCAGCTGCCTTCCCCCACTGCCCCTCACTCACCATAGGCTGCAGCTGCCTTCCCCCACTGCCCCTCACTCACACACAGGCTGCAGCTGCCTTCCCCCACTGCCCCTCACTCACCATAGGCTGCAGCTGCCTTCCCCCACTCCCCCTCACTCACCACAGGCTGCAGCTGCCTTCCCCCACTGCCCCCTCACTCACCACAGGCTGCAGCTGCCTTTCCCCACTGCCCCTCACTCACACACAGGCTGCAGCTGCCTTCCCCCACTGCCCCTCACTCACCACAGGCTGTAGCTGCCTTCCCCCACTGCCCCTCACTCACCACAGGCTGTAGCTGCCTTCCCTCAAGGCCCCTCACTCACACACAGGGCTATAGCCTCTCTCCCTTAACTGTAGGAGACATCCTGCCAGTGGTCATGCTCCTACAGAAGCGAGAACTCTTAGTGACAGTCACCACGCATGTCCTGCCTACCTGTAAATGTGTTCCATGAAGCTCTGGGGAGCTTTTATTTTCTTCTGAGGCAATGGCTTCATGTCCTCAAGCTGTGCATGTGTGGCACACTGGTTATTTTACTGTAGAACATGATTGTCCACATCAAAGCAGGGTCCCCTGAACATCCCCCTCCCCACCATGCTCGGCCCTGAAGAATCCCTCCTGGGAGGGATTGACCATCTCTGGCTCCTCCCTACACTTCCCCAAACAAAACACTGAATGCAGCTGGAGCAGAGGACAAAGGGCAGCCCTGGCACCCCATTATAAGGTGGCAGGTTCCAAGCCAGGGATTTCTGGTCCTAGGTGTTTCTGTCCCTTGTTCTTTAGGAAGCCTGGGGAGCAGTGGCGAGGCCATGGAGCTGCTGACTGGGACTGGCCTGTGGCCCGCGGCCATATTCACAGTCATCTTCATACTGCTGGTGGATCTGATGCACAGGCGCCAGCGCTGGGCTGCCCGCTACCCACCAGGCCCTGCGCCGTGGCCTGTGCTGGCAACCTGCTGCAGCTGGACTTAGAGAACATGCCGTATAGCATGTACAAGGTGAGTGACTTAGGGCTGGGAGGTAACGGAGGATGCGGTGTCCATTGGAGCAGGTAGTGGGAGTGGAGCCACAGGTTACACAGGGAACTGCGCCCCCAGAAGGACCACCCTTCCTGGTGGTGGCACTTGGACTTTCTTGGGCAACAGTTTTGAGGCACAAAGTCCAGGAGGTTAGGCAAGATGTGACAGCAGATTCCGGTCTGGTTGGACAGGGCAGCAGTCATAGAGGTCCAAGTCCCTATGATCCTGTCTGTCATAGCTGAGGTCTTAGCATGGTGCCAGGTCCCAGGTCAAGCGCAGCCTGTCTGTGAGCACAGCAAGTGGACAGAGGGCTGTGGCTGGTGAATCTGTTGCTGCTGTGTGCTCTGTGGCCTCACTGCCCATCTCAAGGAACCTGAGTTTCCTCATATGTCGTGAGATGCTAAGAGGACAGTTCTCTGAGTCTGGAAAGGTCACATCTGAATGATCACATTTACTTTACGTTATTGCTGAACTTAAACGATGAGAAGCCAGGGCTGAGAGGTGGCTCCGTGGTTAAGAGCACTGGCTACTCTTCCAGAGGTCCTGAGTTCAATTCCCAGCAACGACATGGTGACTCAGAACCATCTGTAATGTATCTGGTGCCCTCTTCTGGTGTGCATGAAGCAGTGTACGCATTTACACAAAATAAACAAATCTTTAAAAAGAAAGATAAAACCAGGGAAGGCGCAGTTGTAAGACGCCAGGTCTCAGGCTGGGAATGAAAGTCAGTGGAAGAGCATTCTCCTGGGATATATGAAGACCAAGGGACAATAACAAGCAACACACACACACTATGCAGATGCTTGTGCAGTGAGCCTGGTTCTAGGCCCCATGGGGACCTCCACTTCCTAAGTGCTCTGTCCCTCTGCTTCAGCTTCGAAACCGCTACGGTGACGTGTTCAGCCTGCAGATGGCCTGAAAGCCTGTCATTGTGATCAATGGCCTGAAGGCCGTGCGGGAAGCTCTGGTGACCTGTGGAGAGGACACTGCTGACCGCCCTAAAATGCCCATGTTTCAGCACTTTGGCCATGGACACAAGGCTCAAGGCAAAATACTGCTGGGTGGTAGGGAGCAGTGATGGCATCAGAGCCAGACATGGTGGGTACTGGGCAGAGGAAGGACAGGGCGTGATACAGGTGACAAGCAGTTAGCAACTCAACAAGCAGCCACTGAAATCCATCCTGGGACCTACGTAGCGGGCTAGAAGGTGGTAGACATGGGTTTTGGAGGAAGGTGGGAGGATATGAGTGATGCTCGTCCCAGAGCAGACGAGATATATAGGAGCAGTGGCCGGCACAGCCAGGTGTCCTTGCTTACACACAGATGTGTCCGCAGGACTGGCATTTGCACCTGATGGGCCCGAGTGGCGAGAGCAGCGGCGGTTCTCTGTGTCCACCCTGCGCAACTTCGGCCTGGGCAGGAAATCTCTGGAGCAGTGGGTGACAGAGGAGGCTGGCCACCTCTGTGACGCCTTAGCCGACCAGGCTGGTAGGTGAGTGGTGGGGTGTGCGCAAGGGCACAGCGAGATCGCACTGAGAACTTGATTTACTTGCATCTCTGCTCCCAGGGCATCCCCTCACTCCCTACATGCTCCTGAACAAAGCCGTGTGCAATGTGATCGCATCCCTCATTTACGCCCGCCGCTTTGAGTATGGAGACCCTTCCCTCATCAACATGCTAACAACATTGGAAGAAACATGGGAGAGACTAATGGCTTGCTTCCCGAGGTAGGGGGCTTGGGGCAGCCTGCAGATCCACTTGTGACATCCTTCCTCCCAGAGGAGCCTTAGGCAGGGGATTTGGAGAGCAAGACTTCTAGAAATGTCTACCACAGGAATAAAAGCATAGAGCTTGACAAACCTAGAACAAACGTAGGGAAAAAGTGGACCAAGGTCAGGTGTCTAGAACAGGGATGGCCGGTGCCCTCTATCTATATGAAAGCTACAAATGCCTGTAAAAATTTCAGAGTAGAATATTCCTTCTGTTCACCCTGGGAAACAAGAGTCTGAGGCTGAAACTAAAGAGGAGACAGGTGATGAGAGGAGCGCACCGGGCCTTGGGTCCATTGTGGGAAAGGCTGGAAAGTGAGACTAGTTGAGATCAACATTGAGCAGAGGCACCCAGGGGCCAGAGAGACGGACAGTGGGTAAGGGAGCTTGCCAAGCAAGCCTGGCACTTGAGTGCAGTTCCTGGAAGCCATTTACTAAGAACGGAACTGACTCTGTTTTCCTCTGACTTCAACATTCTTATTGTGGCAACTACACTCTCCACATCATGTATATACAAAACACACGTTGAAAAAATTATGATGATCAGGATTATTAGAAATCTTATTTACTTCACATATTAAATGAAGAGGCAACAAGATTGCCTAGCACCTTTTCTGTATGTCTTACAGGTTCTGAACACGTTCCCAATTCTCCTGCGTATCCCGGGGTTGGCCGACAAGGTCTTCCCGGGACAAAAGTCATTTATGACCATGGTGGATAAGCTGATAACTGAGCACAGGAGAACCTGGGACGCTGACAATCCGCCTCAAGGCCTGACTGATGCCTTCTTGGCTGAGATGGAGAAGGTGAAAGATGATGAGATGTAGTGTCCAGCATGCCGTGGCTAACCCAGTGACCCCCAAGTGTGGCCTCCTGCAGACACTAGCAGGGTTTCATGGGCCTTTTCCCACTTTACTCTGAGTCCACTGTCTCTCTCTGGCCCAGGCCAAGGGGAAGCCTGAGAGCAGCTTCAATGATGCGAATCTACGTCTCGTTGTCTCTGATCTGTTTGGTGCTGGGATTGTGACCACGTCAACCACGCTGTCCTGGGCCCTGCTGCTCATGATCCTGCACCCGGATGTGCAGCGTGAGCCTGGCTGGGCTGGGAAGAAAGAAGGAGGAGGGACGAGGCAGTGTCCTTAAGCTTCCCTGGGACACTTGTGGCTCCTGGCAGGGGTTTGCCCCAGACTCCAGCATGGGTGATGGCCATCTTTCTCTCATGGACCCAGCCCTTAGCAGAGAGGTAGTGTAGGGACAAGGGTCATTGTCTTGGGCATCCTTAACTGAAGGGATGCTGTCCCCTCAGGCCGTGTCCAGCAGGAGATTGATGAAGTCCTAGGGCAGGCGCGGCGCCCAGAGATGGCCGACCAGGCCCGCATGCCCTACACCAATGCTGTCATCCATGAGGTGCAGCGCTTTGCGGACATCGCCCCATTGAATTTGCCACACATGACGTCACGTGACATTGAAGTCCAAGGCTTCCGCATCCCTAAGGTAGGCATGGGCCCTCCTAACAATAGCATGGCCACTAGCCAACAAGGGCAGGAAAGGCCAAAACACATGCGCCCTGGATCTCCACATGGCACCTGTATCATCCCAGGAGTGAGTATGCTGCAGCCCTTCATGGGAGTCCTGAGGGAAGCTGGACATCCAACCGGTTTATCCATAGTGGAGAATAGGAATCACTGCACTTGTGGATGGGGTCCTGGTTTGGGACGCCATCCATCACTAGTGAAGCGGCTGAGACACTCTGGCCAAAAGACCAAGTGTGTTGAGGCAGAGAAGGTTGTTCATATAAATCTGGAGCCCCACGACAGTCCATGTTCACACCATATGCTTCCTCCCAGGGGATGATGCTCATCCCTAACCTGTCCTCCGTGCTGAAGGACGAGACCGTCTGGGAGAAACCCCTCCACTTCCATCCTGAGCACTTCCTGGACGCCCAGGGACACTTTGTGAAGCATGAGGCCTTCCTGCCATTCTCCGCAGGTGCCCACGGGTGCCTGGATCCCTGTGCCTTCCCAGGGTGCCTCAGGGTGGAGATTCTACCAGGACCCAGAGTGACAAAGCCTCTCTTCCACCTACAGGCCGCCGCGCATGCCTGGGGGAGCCCCTGGCCCGCATGGAGCTCTTCCTCTTCTTCACCTGCCTCCTGCAGCGCTTTAGCTTCTCGGTGCCCGATGGACAGCCCAGGCCCAGCGACCGAGGCGTCTTTATGTTTCTGCACTGCCCATTGCCCTACCAGCTCTGTGCAGTGACTCGCTAACCAGAATCACATTCTAGTCCAGCCCCTAGCTTAGGCTCACCTACAGAGAATAAACGAGGTTTGTGGCTGCCATTTGTTTCCTCGTGCAAGCTCTCATCGCTCTCTCTCTCTCCTGACCTCAGACAACAATCCACACTCAACCCTTTCCCTCCACCTCATCCGTCCTTAATGGACACCTTGAACGTTATGAGAAAGGGGTGTGTGTTTCAGCACTTGGGAACCTGAGATGGGATAATGTCCTGTTTGGGGGTAGCCTGGGCTATGAAGTAAGGTCAAGGACTGCTGGAGTTCATAATGAGACACTGGCTCATGAACAGAAAACAAAGGGACAGAGACAACAAGAAAAACAAAATAAGAAGAAAGGAAGGCAGGAGAGCAAGAGGAAAGGAGAGAAAAGGAAGGAAGGAAGGAAGGAAGGCACAGCTATCTAGGGGTGACAGTTGACACCATGGTGTCACTCACTGGGTTGGTGACAAACTGGAGGCAGAAGTCAGGACTCCATGGGTCTCAGGGACATTGCAACAGGCTTGTGCTAGGGGTCAGCACTGCTCCTCAATGGGGACAGAGACATGGTGTCCCCACGATCCTGAGGGCATGAGTGCCTGGAAAGGCTCCCAGAGCTGAGAAGGCTGCTGGCCTCACAGTGGTGACTGCAGAGAAAGAACAGAGAAGGAAAGCAGCAGCAGGGAAAGTGACAGCAGAGCTCAGGGAGGCTGGCACACTGCAGGCTGTCTGTCAGATGTGTCAGAGGGCGGGACTTCCGGGCACCAAGAGTGACTCAGGTTGAGGACATTGCACACAGGGAAGCTCACTGAGCCCCACTGTCCAGGGACTTGGGGGATCCCATAGCCATGGAGCACCCGCGTGGCTCACCCATCTCCATACCCTCCTTCTGGGGGATGGTCTGATGTACTTTGATACTAATTAAGAAAAAGCCATCCCATCTGGGCAGCGCAACTGAGCTAGGTGTGGCTAAGGTTCCCAGGCTTAGAGAGAGAGGGGAATCCTGGGAGGAAGAGAAGAAAAGGATCCTGAGAAGAGAAGAGAGGAAGGCAGCCATGGGTTAGGTGGAAGAGAAACACGTGGCCAGCATGGATGGAAGATTCGCCCCGATGAAGAACATTAGCAAGTATTTGGGATTGGCAGGTAGCTTGATAGACGTTATTAGAAACAGATAGCATGGGACTGGGGCGGGGATGGGACACCTGCCCCACTCTGAGAAGTAGTTAATGTCTGGCCCCGCCCCAGGTTAACTAAAGCTCTTTTGATATATAACGAGTGTCTGTGTCTTGACTGACTGCGAGCTGGACATAATATTGATAATTTTAAAACAACAAGTGGGGCTGGGGAGATGGCTCAGAGGTTAAGAGCACTGTCTGCTCTACAGAGGTCCTAGGTTCAATTCCCAGCACCCACATGATGGCTGAATCCATCTAGAGTGAGATCTGGTGCCCTCTTCTGGTGTGCAGGGCAACAGGCAGGTAAAAGCACTATGTACGTAATAAACAAATAAATCTTGAAATTAAAAAAAAATGGCGCTCCATGTGGGGCAGGTATCCACACTCTTAATAATCATATTTTGTCATAGTCTGAAAGAGAGGAATAACTCCCAGAGAGCGTCCATGGGCCAGAGCAAAGATGGCTACATACACATGGCCGGTTTGAGAGCCAGAACTAGGAGGCTGGCAGTCTTATAAACTGGCCTGGGGAATGGAGTTAATTTCCTAAAAAAAAAAAATAGTGAAAACTAAATTCCAAGGAATGGTGGACATTATGTGTAGGCCTGTGTGTGGTATGTAAGCTCATGTGATGCATGTTTGTGTGTGTTGGCATGTGTGCATGTTGTATACACATGCATGTGTACATATGACTGTTTGTGCAAGTGTGTACGTGTGCATGTCTATCAGTGTGTGAAAGCATGTATCTGTGTGTTAGCATGCGTCTGCCTTTGTGTGTGTGAATGTGGGTATAGGTAAATGTGTTGTGTTTCTGTGCATAACGGTGTGTCTTTGTGTGAGAGTATATCTGTGTGTGTGTGTGTGTGTGTGTGTGTGTGTGTGTGCGTGTGTGTGTGTGTGTGTGGTTTGGATCCACTATACTGTTTTCCAGAACTGCTCTGTCATCTGACCTTCCATCAGGAGAACCAGGAGGCACGGGCCCCCAGCAACCAGCAACACTCCAGATGTCCCAGCATTTCTTGCTTTGGGGTCCTCAGTCCTTCCTGAAACACATATGGTTAGTGCAGGCCACACACAGACCTGTGGGCTGAGCCATTTCTCAGTAGCCAAGAGAGGACAACGAACCCAGCAGTGCCACCAAGGAAGACCCTGCAAGGGCTGAGGATCGCTCTCCTCTCCTCCTGCCCAGCTCACGCTGGCACGCTGCCTGGCCCCGATTGTTGAAAGAAGCTCTCCTGTGTCTGTCTGTGAAGCTGAAGTACGAATAAACAGAGAGGAGATCTTTCAACCGCTGCCTTAAACAAGCTATAAACAAATGCTTTACCACTGAGCTCTATCCTTGACTCCACCGTAGCGGTGGGGCTTTTTACCCCCACTTTCTGTTTCTAGAAGGAATTGTGGGGGTTTTCTCTGTGCTTTAGTTTTTCTCATTCAATATATTTTGACGATTCTTCCCTTCTATATCTGCTTGGCTTTTCCTTTTATTTCTTTCTTTTCATTGATGGTTTTTTAGTGCTATGTGTTGAGCCCAGGGTTTTGGAACATGCTGACTACAAGCCTAGCCTTTAGTATGGGGTGGGAGGAGTTCATGTTTGTGGGTTCCTTATTGCTGTAGTTTGAATATCAGATTGTTTCCATTCACCTCAGGTTGTTGTCTGAATACCATCTGCAGTTTGACCCTCTGGTTGTTTCACAGTGTTGTTGCTAATTTCCACATGCTTGTCCAGTTTCACGTCACTGCTGTTGTGTAGGAGAACGCGCCCATCCCACAGTGGCAGGAAAATCCTGCTTATGACTTTTTTTTGAGACAAGGTCTGTCTTGTAGCCCAGGCTGGCTTGGAACCCCATATGTAGATCAGGCTGGTCTCCAACTCAGAGATCCACTTCCCACTGCTTCTGCCACCACTGCACTACCAGATCCATAGCCAGTTCCTTAGAGACGCCTGGGTGCCCTCCACCAACACAACGCCCTCCTGGCTCCATAATTTGATTGCTGTTGCTCACTATGATTCTCAAAGTCCTTATTTTACTCAGCACCACAGACACCTTCCCCCATATCTCCTCCTTTCCTGTAGCCAGCAGACCGTCTTCTACTTGCTCCGCAGGCACCACCGCGGCACCCACATCCCGGTGCCCTCGCCACCGCCTTCTCCACAACTGTATCCAGGACACCACCATGGCCTTCTCTTCCACCAAACTTTCCACCACAACCAGAGTCACCATGACCTCATTTTCCCTCCAGGGTTCATCGTGTGGCCTGAAGTCCCTGCCTGGCCTCTCTGCGATCCCGCAGCCTGTGTCTCTTGTTTAGAAAGGGCTCGTTCCCCCCGAGCTGTGCCGCTTGAGTGAGTGTTTCAGAACAATGTCAGCAAATACAGCACGGTCACCGCAGGTTAAAGCAGCAAATTCTCTCCTCTTCTGCTCTGTCTGCAGAGTCTCAGCCTTGACCAACTATATTTGGCTAGTGTCACCCATGACACGAGCGCACACGTTTCCTTTATGGTAAATGGGCAGCACCAAGACCATGGTGTGAGATCAGGGAACAAGTTCCCGGGGGAAGAAGGAAGACTGGGACCGGCTCTTAGACTCACTGTTGGTCTTCACAAAGAAGCCAGAGTCCCGGAGAGACTGGCCAGGAGGAAGCCAGCAGCCTGAGCCTGTCAGTGAGCAGAGCACGGTTGTCTCCCTCCTCCCACTCTTGACCGTGACCCTTTCAGGTGTCCTGACTCCCCTGCAGGCCTCCTTCAGGTGATGCTGAGCCTAGAGAAAGACCCTTGTCTCTGCCCCAACCTAGGCTGCCATCCTATGTCACAGTGTGGGGCAGGGACAGGAACCGGGAGTAGACTTTGGGGGCTTCAGGCCAGCAACAAACATGTCACCTCAGGCCTGGTGACAGAGAGGTCAGCTGAGAAGGGGTGGCATGGGCAGCAGAGAGGAGAAGATCCAGTGTCCAGACCTTGCTATGGCTCCATGGTGTGCTCCCCTCTAACTCGCTCCTGCCTCCCTTCTGCCTCACTGAAGGGGGCAGCAGAGAGCAAGAGCGCAGCCTGGATTCCACTGGGACAGCTGAGCCTTGATCCTCAGAGGTCTGGATCCCCAAGAGGACAGGGGCAGAGCCTTGGCTGACCCCAATGAGTGAGAATGGGCATGTGCAGGGTGACCAGCAGTTGTCCTGCCCACCAGTACCGTTTAAGTCATATTTCTCTTTTCTTCATGACTGTTGGGGGAGAAACAGACTCACCAAGAAAAAGAGGGTGGGTAAGAGACACAACGTGAGCATGTGGCAAGTTCTATGCCCCCCTTAGTGGCCTCCTCACCATGCTCAGATCATTACTGAGAATTCTCTAATTAGATCTGAATATTCCCAAGCTGTGTCCTGCTTTCCTGATTAACTGCATGACCCAAGCTATACTGAAGATTACATTGGCCACAATTACCTTCCCCCACTGCCCCTCACTCACCATAGGCTGCAGCTGCCTTCCCCCACTCCCCTCACTCACCATAGGCTGCAGCTGCCTTCCCCCACTCCCCCTCACTCACCACAGGCTGCAGCTACCTTCCCCCACTGCCCCTCACTCACCATAGGCTGCAGCTGCCTTCCCCCACTGCCCCTCACTCACCACAGGCTGCAGCTACCTTCCCCCACTGCCCCTCACTCACCATAGGCTGCAGCTACCTTCCCCCACTCCCCCTCACTCACCACAGGCTGCAGCTACCTTCCCCCACTGCCCCTCACTCACCATAGGCTGCAGCTGCCTTCCCCCACTGCCCCTCACTCACCACAGGCTGCAGCTACCTTCCCCCACTGCTCCTCACTCACCACAGGCTGCAGCTGCCTTCCTCCACTCCCCCTCACTCACCACAGGCTGCAGCTACCTTCCCCCACTGCCCCTCACTCACCATAGGCTGCAGCTACCTTCCCCCACTGCCCCTCACTCACCATAGGCTGCAGCTGCCTTCCCCCACTCCCCCTCACTCACCACAGGCTGCAGCTACCTTCCCCCACTGCCCCTCACTCACCATAGGCTGCAGCTGCCTTCCCCCACTCCCCCTCACTCACCATAGGCTGCAGCTACCTTCCCCCACTGCCCCTCACTCACCATAGGCTGCAGCTGCCTTCCCCCACTCCCCCTCACTCACCACAGGCTGCAGCTACCTTCCCCCACTGCCCCTCACTCACCATAGGCTGCAGCTGCCTTCCCCCACTCCCCCTCACTCACGACAGGCTGCAGCTACCTTCCCCCCCTGCCCCTCACTCACCATAGGCTGCAGCTACCTTCCCCCACTGCCCCTCACTCACCATAGGCTGCAGCTGCCTTCCCCCACTCCCCCTCACTCACCATAGGCTGCAGCTGCCTTCCCCCACTGCCCCTCACTCACCATAGGCTGCAGCTGCCTTCCCCCACTGCCCCTCACTCACACACAGGCTGCAGCTGCCTTCCCCCACTGCCCCTCACTCACCATAGGCTGCAGCTGCCTTCCCCCACTCCCCCTCACTCACCACAGGCTGCATGTGTCGCACCACAGATAATTTTACTGCACAACACGATTGTCCACCTCAAAGCAGGGTCACCTGGACATCCCCATACCATGCACACGCCAGAAGAACCATTAAGTCAGCTCCTGGGAGGGACTCACTGTCTCTGGCTCCTCCCTACACTGGAACAAACAAAACACAAATTTGGCTTGAGCTGGGGGACAAAGGGCAGCTCTGGCACTTCTTTATAAGGTGGCAGGATCCAACCTTAGGACTTCTGGTGCTAGGTGTTTGTGGTGAGCGTTGTCTCTTGTTCTTTAGGAAGCCTGGGGAGCAGTGGCGAGGCCATGGAGCTGCTGACTGGGACTGGCCTGTGGCCCGCGGCCATATTCACAGTCATCTTCATACTGCTGGTGGATCTGATGCACAGGCGCCAGCGCTGGGCTGCCCGCTACCCACCAGGCCCTGCGCCGTGGCCTGTGCTGGGCAACCTGCTGCAGCTGGACTTAGAGAACATGCCGTACAGCATGTACAAGGTGAGTGACTTAGTGCTGGGAGGTAACGGAGGATGCGGTGTCCATTGGAGCAGGTAGTGGGAGTGGAGCCACAGGGTACACAGGGAACTGCGCCCCCGAGAAGGACCACCCCTTCCTGGTGGTGGCACTTGGACTTTCTTGGGCAACAGTTTTGAGGCACAAAGTCCAGGAGGTTAGGCAAGATGTGACAGCAGATTCCGGTCTGGTTGGACAGGGCAGCAGTCATAGAGGTCCCAAGTCCCTATGATCCTGTCTGTCATAGCTGAGGTCTTAGCATGGTGCCAGGTCCCAGGTCAAGCGCAGCCTGTGTGTCAGCACAGCAAGTGGACAGAGGGCTGTGGCTGGTGAATCTCTTGCTGCTGTGTGCTCTGTGGCCTCACTGCCCATCTCAAGGAACTTGAGTTTCCTCATAAGTGGTGAGATGCTAAGGGGCCCCAGGACAGTGTCAGGGTCTGGAATGGTCTCTGCTGCGTGATCACATCTACTGTGAGTCCTTTGCTGGACTTAAACAATGAGAAGCCGGGCCTGGAGGGTTGACTCTGCTGTTAAGAGCACTTGCTGCTCCTCCAAAGGTCCTGAGTTCAATTCCGAATAACTAAATGGTGACTCACAGCTATCTATAATATGATCTGGTGCCCTATTCTGGTATGCATGAAGACAGATATGCACTTACGTAAAATAAAAACATCATTAAAAAGAACGAAAAAAGAAAAGAAGGCACAGTTAAGATGCCAAGTCTCAGGCTAGGGATCAAAGTAAGTGGAAGAGCATTCTCTCGGGACATATGAAGACCAAAGTTCAATAACAAGCAGCACACACACACACACACACACACACATACACACACTATGCCAATACTAGTGCAGTGAGCCTGGTTCTGGGCCCCATGGGGACCTCCACTTCCTAAGTGCTCTGACCCTCTGCTTCAGCTTCGAAACCGCTATGGTGACGTGTTCAGCCTGCAGATGGTCTGGAAGCCTGTGGTCATCATCAATGGCCTGAAGGCGGTGCAGGAAGCTCTGCTGACCCGTGGAGAGGACACTGCTGACCGCCCCGAAATGCCCATCTTTCAACACATTGGCCATGGACACAAAGCCCAAGGCAAAAGGCTGCTGGGTGGGGGAGGGGGAAGCACTCATAGCATCAGAACCAGACATGGTGGGTACTGGGCAGAGGAAGGACAGGGCATGATACAGATGACAAGCAGTTAGCAACTCAACGAGCAGCCACTGAAATCCATCATGGGGCCTACATAGCAGGCTGGAAGGCGGTAGACATGGGTTTTGGAGGAAGGTGGGAGGATATGAGTGATGCTCGTCCCAGAGCAGACGAGATATATGGGAGCAGTGGACGGCACAGCCAGGTGTCCTTGCTTACACACAGATGTGTCCACAGGTGTGGTCTTTGCACCTTATGGGCCCGAGTGGCGAGAGCAGCGGCGGTTCTCTGTGTCCACCCTGCGAAACTTCGGCCTGGGCAGGAAATCTCTGGAGCAGTGGGTGACAGAGGAGGCTGGCCACCTCTGTGACGCCTTAGCCGACCAGGCTGGTAGGTGAGTGGTGGGGTGTGCGCAAGGGCACAGCGAGATCGCACTGAGAACTTGATTTACTTGCATCTCTGCTCCCAGGGCATCCCCTCACTCCCTACATGCTCCTGAACAAAGCCGTGTGCAATGTGATCGCATCCCTCATTTACGCCCGCCGCTTTGAGTATGGAGACCCTTCCCTCATCAACATGCTAACAACATTGGAAGAAAACATGGGAGAGAATACTGGCTTGCTTCCCGAGGTAGGGGGGTGGGGCAGCCTGCAGATCCAATTCTGTGATATCCATCCTACCAGAGGAGCCTTACGCAGTGGATTTGGAGAGCAAGACTTCTAGAAATGTCTACCACAGGAATAAAAGCATAGAGCTTGGCAAAACTGGAACAACAGGAGGGAACAAGTGGACCAAAGTCGGGTGACTAGAAAGCTGACAGCCGGTGCCCTCTCTATATATGGAAGCTACAAAAGCCTGTGAAAGCTTTAGAGTAGAATATTCCTTTGGTTCACCCTGGGAAACAAGAGCCTGAACTAAAGAGGAGACAGGTGAGGAGAGGAGCGCACCGGGCCTTGGGTCCATTGTGGGAGAGGCTGGAAAGTGAGACTAGTTGAGATCAACATTGAGCAGAGGCACCCAGGGGCCAGAGAGACGGACAGTGGATAAGGGAGCTTGCCAACAAGCCTGGCACTTGAGTGCGGTTCCAGTAAGGACAGAAGTGACTCCGTTTGTTTTCCTCTGACGGCAACATTCTTGTTGTGGCAACAACACTCTCCACATCATGCATGTACAAACACACGTTGAAATAATAATGATTATCATTATTATTATTAGAAATCTTATTTACTTCACACATTAAATGAAAAGGCAACAAGATTGCCTAGCACCTTTTCTGTGTGTGTTACAGGTTCTGAACACGTTCCCAATTCTCCTGCGTATCCCGGGGTTGGCCAACAAGGTCTTCCCGGCACAAAAGACATTCATGACTATGGTGGATGCGCTGCTGGCTGAGCACAGGAGAACCTGGGACGTTGACAAGCCACCTCAAAGCCTAACTGATGCCTTCCTGGCTGAGATGGAGAAGGTGAGAGATGGTGAGATGTAGTGTCCAGCATGCAGTGGCTAACCCAGTGACCGCCAAGTGTGGCCTCCTGCAGACACAGGCTGGGTATCATGGGCCTTTTCCCTCTTTACTTGAGTCCACTGTCTCTCTCTGGGCCCAGGCCAAGGGGAAGCCTGAGAGCAGCTTCAATGATGCGAATCTACGTCTCGTTGTCTCTGATCTGTTTGGTGCTGGGATTGTGACCACGTCAACCACGCTGTCCTGGGCCCTGCTGCTCATGATCCTGCACCCGGATGTGCAGCGTGAGCCTGGCTGGGCTGGGAAGAAAGAAGGAGGAGGGACGAGGCAGTGTCCTTAAGTTTCCCTGGGACACTTGTGGCTCCTGGCCCAGGATTGCCCCAGACTCCAGCACGGGTGATGGCCATCTTTCTCTCATGGACCCAGCCCTTAGCAGAGAGGTAGTGTAGGGACAAGGGTCATTGTCTTGGGCATCCTTAACTGAAGGGATGCTGTCCCCTCAGGCCGTGTCCAGCAGGAGATCGATGAAGTCCTAGGGCAGGCGCGGCGCCCAGAGATGGCCGACCAGGCCCGCATGCCCTACACCAATGCTGTCATCCATGAGGTGCAGCGCTTTGCGGACATTGTCCCATTGAATTTGCCACACCTGACGTCACGTGACATTGAAGTACAGGGCTTCCACATCCCTAAGGTAGGCATGGGCCCTCCTAACAATAGCATGGCCACCAGCCAACAAGGGCAAGAAAGGCCAAAATCATGCACCCTGGAATTCCATGTGGGTCTGAAACCATCCTGGGTGTGAGTATGCTTCAGCCTTTCCTGGGAGTCCTCGGGGAAAATGAGTGTCCAATGAGATGATCCACGGTGGAGAATAGGAGCTATCACAGACGTGGACGAAGCACTAGTTTTGAAGGTCACCCATTACTAATGAAGGAGCTGTGATACTCTGACGAAGGGACTCAGTGTGTGGAGGAGGAAGAGGTTGTGCATGCAAATTTGGGGCCCCACCACAGTTCCTACTGACACAGTGTGTCTCCCGCCAGGGGACGATGCTCATCACGAACCTGTCCTCTGTGCTGAAGGATGAGACCGTCTGGGAGAAACCCCTCCACTTCCATCCTGAGCACTTCCTGGACGCCCAGGGACACTTTGTGAAGCATGAGGCCTTCATGCCATTCTCTGCAGGTGCCCACGGGGTGCCTGGCTCCCTGTGTCTTCCCAGGGTGCCTTGGAGGGTGGAGATCCTAACAGGACCCAGACTAACCAAGCCTCTCTCCCACCTACAGGCCGCCGCATATGCCTGGGGGAGCCCCTGGCCCGCATGGAGCTCTTCCTCTTCTTCACCTGCCTCCTGCAGCGCTTTAGCTTCTCGGTGCCCGATGGACAGCCCAGGCCCAGCGACCAAGGCATCTTCGCACTGCCAGTTTTTCCAAAGCCTTACCAACTCTGTGTAGCCGTGCGCTAGCAGGGCCAGTGGCTCTATCCTTCTGCTCAGCCTGCGCTGATTGAATGTTCAATAAACAAGTTCTGTGGCTGCAACTCAGACTCCTGGTCCAATTCCCATCCTTGTTTCAACTGTGTCCCAAGTCTTCAGTCCACAGTCAGGCTTGCCCCTCTATCTGGTCAGCCCAACCTAGGAGCAGCCTTAATGTTGTGAGAAAAGAGATTCTTGACACAGAACAGTGGCCTTCAGTATCCAGCGTGGGAGGATGAAGCAAGAAGGTTGCAAGGTCAAGGCCAGCATGGGCATTCCAGCCTAGACTACTTAATGAGATGCTCTCTCATAAAGGGGGCGGGGAAGCTAAATAGCCACAGGAAGTGATGAAGGGAGGAGGAGGAAACGAGAGGGAGGAGACACGAACTAACCCAGACTCCAGCAACAATCAGGGCAAACTTTCTCGCTTGGACTCAGCCCTTACCTTCGTTGTTACACAGAGGCAAAGGGGAGTGACTGCTTCACTGAGGGGACGCTGTCCCCCCAGGCATAGTCCAATGAGAGATTGATGAAGTCCTAGGGCAGACGCAGTGCCCAGAGATGGCCGCCCAGGCCCGCATGCCCTACACTAATGCTGTCGTCCCTGAGGTGCACCGCTTTGGGGACATCTCCCCATTGGATTTGCCCCGCCTCACATCCCGTGACATTGAAGTCCAGGACTTTCTCATCCCCAAGGTAGGCATGGGCCCCTCTGCTCTTACATCATGGCCACTGTCACTCTAGGGCAGGGAAGACCAAGGCCTCTCCACCCTAATTCCCCAGCATGCTGACAGGCCCATCCTGAGAGTCCTCAGGAAAGAGAAATGCCAAGGGAAAAAGGCCACAGAGATTTTCAGAGGCACTGCACACAGGGATGGGTTCTGGGTTGAGCACCCATGGGAGATCAGTTTCAGGGCCCTCCAGGTGCTGAAAGGCTAGGGGGCTGAGCTTGAATGAAAAATTCCAGTATGTAAGGTAGAGGCTGTACATGTGATTATGGTGACCAGGGTCTTGGCAGCCCCACGCCAGTCCATGTTCACACCATATGCTTCCTCCCAGGGGACAATGCTCATCCCCAACCTGTCCTCCGTGCTGAAGGACGAGACCATCTGGGAGAAACCCCTCCACTTCCATCCTGAGCACTTCCTGGATGCCCAGGGACACTTTGTGAAGCATGAGGCCTTCATGCCATTCTCCGCAGGTGCCCGTGGGGTGCCTGGATCCCTGTGTCTTCCCAGGGTGCCTGGAGGGTGGAGATCCTACCAGGACCCCTATTGACAAAGCCTCTCTCCCACCTACAGGCCGCTGCTCTTGCCTGGAGGAGCCCCTAGACCGCATGGAGCTCTTCCTCTTCTTCCCCTGCCTCCTGCAGCGCTTTAGCTTCTCGGTGCCTGATGAACAGCCCAGGCCCAGTGATTATGGCGTCTTTGCAGTTCCGGTTGCCCCCTCACCCTACCAGCTCTGTGCTGTGCTGCACCAGCAGGGACACTAACTGCAGTCCTGTTCCTTAGGAAGGGCCAAGCCACGCACAATAAACCAGTCTTGTGGCCACTGCTGTTTCCTGCTCTCAACTCAGTCTCTGTCCCTGCTGGGTCCTCAGACAACAGTCTCCATCTGACCTTTGCCACCTGCCTGATCCCTCCCCGAGGGACAACGTGAAAGCTGGGGTGAAGGGGGTGCTGACCCTGAAGCATGCGCACAGCACTGCAGTTTCAGCACTTGGGAGCCTGAGGCAGGGGATGACAGGAGTGCAGCTGTCCTAGGATAAACAGCAAGACCTAAGCCAGCCTAGACTATACAACCAGGAGCCCCTGCCTGATAAAACTAGAGCAGAGCTGGAGGGTGAGGAGAAGGAAGAGAAGGCCCAAGGAAGAAAGGAGTGAAGGAGGGGAGGGGAAGAAGTAGGCAGGGCAGAGGCTAAGGGAGGTGCACTAATGTTCAAGAGCGACAGCTGGCACTGTGTCACCCACAGAGACCCAGCAGTGGTGACTGGGGTGATGTAAACAGAGGTCAGGACTCCATAGGTCTTAGGGACAGGTGTAGCAGGCTTCTGCTAGGGGTCAGCACTGTTCCTGCCTGGGGGCAGAGACATAGTGTCCCCATGATCCTGAGGGCATGAGTGCCTGGAAAGGCTCCCAGAGCTGAGAAGGCTGCTGTCCTCACAGTGGTGACTGCAGAGAAATAACAGAGAAGGAAAGTAGCAGCAGGGAAAGTGACAGCAGAGCTCAGGGAGGCTGGCACACTGCAGGCTGTCAGATGTGTCAGAGGGTGGGACTTCCGGGCACCAAGAGTGACTCAGGTTAAGGACATTGCACACAGGGATCCTCACTGGACCCCACTGTCCAGGGACTTGGGAGATCCCATAAACATGGAGCACCCGCGTGGCTCACCCATTTCCATACCCTCCAAGGTGAGGCTCAGACAGAGGCCACTTGCCTAAACCCTGTTGCTGGCATAAATGGTGCCACATGGCCTCAGCCCCAGATGTGCAGAGTCACTGCTATTGGCATGTCCCAGGGTCTCGGGCAAGCTCTCCCCACTGCCTGATGGGACTCAAGCACTCGTCCTGGACTGTGCAGGACAGAAGTCCCCAAGCTGAGGTCAGTCTGCTGCCCTGGCCATGCTTGTCACTATAGAAATGAAACTGATGTGCTTGTCTGGGCGTATTTTTTGTTTTATTTTGGTTAGGCATCGCTAATATTTGTGGAGGAATTTTAATCCAGAACATGTCTGCTCTAGCAAGGGATCACATCCAAAGACCCAGGTCTGTGTGATCCAGCTGAATACAGACACACCCTTATTAGACAATTTCAATCCCTCTGCTGGGATACACACCTTTAATTCTTCTGGCTGGGAATATTGAAGTGACACTTTTAATCCCTCTCACTGGAATGCACCAATGACGTCTAATTGAAAGGCAGACAGAGTGACCAGAGGAAAATTCATCAGAATGACTCAGAAACAGGACAAGTCCAATGTCACGAGAGGGTCGGGGAGGGGCTGCTAAAGGGCAGCACATATGCTAAAACTGGAACGATACAGAGAAGATTAGCATGGCCCCTGCACAGGATGATGACATTCAAATTCGGGAAGCATTCCTTTTTTTTTCTTTTTTTTTTTCTGGGTGGTGGTGGTGTACACCTTTAATCCCAGCACTCGGGAGGCAGAGGCAGGTGGATCTCTGTGAGTTCGAGGCCAGCCTGGTCTACAAAGTGAGTCCTCTGGCTCCTCAGCTCAGCTGGACAGACCCTCCCCTGGGAGCTGCACCACCTCTGCTGAGGAGGCCTCCTCTCAGAGCTGTGGTGTCCCTGGGCTCCCATGGCTCAGGATACACTTGGGACACAGTCCCACCTCAGAGCTGTGAGGTTTCCAGGCCGTGGAGTTGTGGCTTTCTCTAAGACTTTCCCATGCAAACAGGAAGACCAACACTGGGCGATGGCTCCGAGGTGAAACACTCCTACTGCTCTTCCAGAGGGCTCCTACACCAGTGCTGGGAGCGCGTGGTTGCACAACCCCAGCTCCTTGGGATCTAACCTCCTTTTCTGGCCACAGGGGGAACTAGGCACCCAAACACGTGTAGCAGACACACAGACACACACACAGGCACACACCCAATAAAATGTGCCTTTTGAAACGTAAGGGGGAAAAAAGCCTGTATTTTATGATTCCCCCACATCCCCAGGGCCTGTTTTAAACATCCTTATATTTTGTGGGGGTTTTGTTTGTTTGCTTGCGTGCTTGCTTTTCTTTCTTCTAATCCACTCATCTGTCAGTGGACACTGTGTTCCCTCCTTCAGCCACTATGAATGATGCTACTGTGATCATGGTTTTACAGTGACCTCCTTGAGCATCATTAGCGTGTGTGTGTGTGTGTGTGTGTGTGTGTGTGTGTGTGCGCGCACAGGTGTGTAGTGTGCGTGTGTGTACATGTATGTTTATGGGAGTTCACCCATACATTTGCTCCTGGAGGCAGAGGTCCATGTGAGGTGTCTTCCTCTATCTTACCTGTGGTCCGTGTGGACACATCATGGCTCCAACCAGGCCCCTTTGATCATCTAGTGGTCAAAGACCCACAGTGCTGAGCGACTAGAGAAGGTTATGTTTCACATGACTGAATGGACCGGAAATCCTAGTAAAGGGAGGGGACAGCTTTGAACCCCGGCTTTCCTGCAAGCTCCATCACTACTCACTGACAGTCATCCTCAGCATGGTACAGGTGTTGGACAGAAAGCTCCCTCCCTCTCTCACCAGGCTACATCCAGCTTTTCCCCAACTTTAATTTTTTTTCTGTGATAAGGTTTGAACCAGAATCTGTTGCTTCCTAGGCTGCTGAGCGTCCCTCTGTGTTTATGAGGACCAGTTGATGCACAGTTGGTTCAAATCTGGAACTTCCTAAAGGAGCTTCTGTGGTTTCCTTTTTCCTGCACACTGCTGATAAGTATTAAACCCCCACAATCACTGACTGCTGTCTCTTCCTTCGGATCTTTCCCCCTTTGCCCCATCTAGTTTGGTCCCTACTGTCCCAAACTTTTGGTCATCTCTGCAGACTACAATGCAGCCACCGAGGTCCGGCTACATTTCCCATGTAATATCTTCTCCTATCTTTGTAATTTCAGCTTCTTTATTTCCTTTTATATGGTGGGTGCCCTGAAGCCAGCGTGCAGGTGAAGCTCACTTCTTGACCAACTTATCAATCTCCGCTATCAATAAGAGCTTTAACTCAGGTACACTTCAATTAATTACTGACAGCCAAAACCTGCTCTCTTAGCTGTAGCTGTCAACTTGACACAGCCTAGGGTCCCTGAGAAGGGAGTCTCAACTGAGAGAAGCTGGGATCACACTGACCTGTGGGCATTTCCTGGGGGTTACCTTAATTGTTAATTGACACGCAAAGGCCCAGCCAACTGTGGGCGGCGTCACTCCCTTGGCTGGGAGTCCTGGGCCTTATAAGAAAGCTGGCTAAGGTTAAGCCTGTGAGCAGGCTGGTAAGCAGCACGCTCCATGCTTCTGCTCCAGCTGCTGCCCTGACTGTCCTCAGGGACGGACTGCGACCTGGAAGTATAAGCTGAAATCAGTCCCTCCTCCCCAGAGGCACGTTTGGTCCAAGTGTTCGTACCACAGCAATAGAAACCAAGCCAGGAGACCTGCCTCTTCCATTTTACTTTTTTTTTTTTTTTTTTTTTAAATTTCTGCGTTCCTTTTGTTTTCACCTCAATTCCTTCATCTTTTCTGTTTTACGCTTTTTGATATTCTTAGTGTTCCTCTTTGATTCTCTTTTCTGATTCTCTTTTTGTTTTTTGTACAATGTATTTGTTTCTCATTATTCACCTTGGAGGCTAAGTCAACATCCTTTAACACTCACTAAGAGGCTGTGCACATACATGGTAGGGGCATGCCACACAGCACATCAGAGGACAACTGCTGGGATTCAGGCCCCATCTTCCTCCTTGCTGTTTCTGTGGCACTACATGCTCCAGGAGAGCTGGCCAGGGAGTTTCCAGGTGTGAACCAATACCTTAAACGTATAAAAACTTTTTTTGAATAACAGCGTACTCTCTGAAGTGCGCAGACTCTGTGCGGTTCATCTCTCCCCTCCCCGACTGTTATTGCCACAGGTCCCAGATTTAGACATTTTCTTCTCAGGAACACGGGTTTGTCACTGGTGTTTTCAGGCATATTGGCAAAAGGGAAGGGGTGACACCCCGAAGCACACGAACACCTGTGCTCACTGAGCTCATTTCTTCTGTGGCGCTGAGTTGACTGGCGTGCATTGTTTCAGGGAACTCCCTCTACTGCGCCTTGGAAGGCAAGCCCACCGATAATGATTTCCTTCAACTTTATCTGGAAATGCCCTGGTTTCTACTTAATTCCTGAGGGATAATTTTTCCCTGACAAAGCAAATTTGGATGGCGTTCTTCATGATCCGCACGTCTTATTCTGTTGTCTTCCAGTCGCCAGGGTCTCTGATGGGAAATTAACTCTTTATCTCAGCTTGGTTATGCTGTGTGTAAAAGATGACCGCTTCTCTGTGCTGCTTTTTAGAGGGTGCCTGCAGTTTCCTCTTTCTTCAGTGATCCCAGGAACCACGTGGAGCCCCAGAGGAGGGTGCTCAGAGAAACTGCAAGGCTCTGGCCTGTCAGGGCTGAGGGCTTTTCCTCAGAGCTCCGCCTCCTCATCTAGGATTGCCCCTCCCTGGAAGGCGTCCTTAGGACTCCTCCCCGCCCCCTCCCCAGAGCGTCCTCAACTGGCTGGAGTGGCTCCGCCTCCTCACAGTGTCTGTCCAATCTTCCTCGGAGTGGACCTTTCTCTGCACTGTGGACCCTCCACCTCCTCCTCAGACAGAGTGCAGCCTCCTAAGAGTAGCTCTTCTCCTCTCGTTCCTGCAGGTCTCCAGAAGCCTCTTGCTTCCCCTCTGCTGGGCGTCAGAACTCGCTGGTAAAGGCAGGGGTTGCAGGTCCGCACCCTTAGCTGAGCAAGGGGTGCAAGGCTGGGGGGGGGTGTGGGAGGGTGGAGGGGGGCTGAGAGGGAGAGGTGGGGGGTGTAGGGGATGCGGGGAGCATTCCAGCCCTTGAGCCAGGGCAACCTTGGCACTGGAGCGCGGTAGTCACTCCCCCTAGATGGAATGCTTCTCCCTGCTAGGGTGGGCAGAGGGGAAACCCAGGGCCTCTTGTAGCTTGAGGGATTGAGGAGTAAACTGTTTTCTATTGTCCCAGGCTGAGGCTAACATGCCAGAACCACCTTGAGTCTGATAGAGGCTTGAGCCCTTGAGTCCTAGGGCTCACCCCAGAATCATAGAGTCCTGGAATCGGCCTGACAGACACAGGGCTGAGGGGCTGAAGACCTCTGTGCCACAGAGAGCAGGGTGGAGCCAGACCTTGGGCCTTTACATAACATGCCCTTTGGAGTGTATTCTGGCCTTCTTGGGCACGGGCAGGACTTAAGCAATCCAGGCCCCCTCCCTGCCCTGCCCCGCCTGCCCCCCCTCTTTTTTCTGACCCTGTTTCTTAATCTTTTGGGGCTCAACAAAGTTACTGAAGGGAGGATGAGGCTGGTGGGTGGGCCCTGGCCAGAACCAGCAGCCCTGCTTGCACCCTCTGGACTGGAATGTTGTTGTCGCTGAATGGCCATCTTAGGGACCAGTAATTAGGAAAATCTAAAAGACAGAAACTCCACCCTGAGCCAAGCATAACATCCCAGTACTCCCTAGGCAGGACAGGAAGATCTCTGTGAGTTCCAGGACATCCTGATCTACATAGTGAGACTCTCTGAAAACAAACAAGAAGGGAGGGAGAGGGAGAGAGAGAGAGAAAGAGAGAGAGAGAGAGAGAGAGAGAGAGAGAGAGAGAGAGAGAGAGAGAGAGATCTACACTGAACATACAAGGAATTTGACAGCGAGCACCCTTAGACCACCCACTAGAATGTACAGTTGCTATCCTGTATGCTGTGGCTGTGATCTGAGCCCCAGCACCCCACCCTGTTCTGTGTCGGCAGCAGCAGATGCCAGCGTGTTCCCCTCAAACAGTCAAGCACGGATCACATCAGCTCGAGTCTTAGACTTCTCCATTACGTAACAAGTCCTAGAGATTTGCTTTCCTTGCTAGCCCTTTGTTTTGTGTTGTTCAGACAGAGTTCACACTGTAGCCCAAGCTGGCCTTGAACTCGATGCAATCCTCCTGCCTCAGCCTCCCAGATCCTGAGATTTGAGACATGGTAGTAAGCTACCCTGTGTCTGTAGCCTGAAGTTTTGAAGGGTTCTGCCTCCCTGCTCTGAAGGTGTGAAGGGGTTGGAAGATCTGGAGAGAGCTGCACTGGGGCTCCGAGGAGGACGTCACAGCATCTGCTCACCAGTTAGCTTGATGCTAAAAACAGACACGGAGTGTACACGTAACACTGCAAAGGACAACATGGCTTGGAATATTCTTATGGGACAAAACATTTCAAAAGGGAGTGGACAGAATGCTTTGCAACAGCCTCGGGACCATGCTGGCAGTGACTGGGGTGGATCACCAGCCCATGGGCTTTGTTAGGCCTTGACACTGTTAGCTTGTCCGCTCTGACCGTGCTGGCTCCATGTGTGATTTCTAAGCTCTAGGGCACAGTTGTCAAGTTCATGCTGGTGATGAATTAGAGGTCATGGCTTTGAGACTGTTGGGCCCAAGTACTTTTTTGCTCAGCTACAAGCCACCAACCCCTCATCCTGTTCAGCTGTTTGACGTGAGAGAAGAGGCATGCCCTGAGAAATTTGTCTCCACTGTCAGAAATGCTGTTCAAAGGGCCGGGTCATCTTTCTAGTCATAGATGATACAGTTCAGGGGATGTGGCAGTTGGCATCTTGAGCAGTTCATGTTGCAGCCTATGTGTCAGTGTAAGACAGGCTTAAGCCGGGCGTGGTGGCGCACGCCTGTAATCCCAGCACTCGGGAGGCAGAGGCAGGCGGATCGCTGTGAGTTCGAGGCCAGCCTGGTCTACAAAGTGAGTCCAGGACAGCCAAGGGTAACACAGAGAGACCTTGTCTCGAAAAACCAAAAAAAAAAAAAAAAAAGACAGGCTTGTGAGACGCTCCATGGAAGACTGCGGTCCGACTAGGTGGGGAGAGAGGGCCTGTTCGGCGGTTCTGCTGGGAACTTTCTTGTGGCCTGACAGGATACTTGGAAATAGACTGTCAAAGAGGACATGTTCCAGTTTCTAGGACAGCACACTGTTCCCGCCCCTTCTCTGCCCTGTCAGAGTTCTCCCAGATGCAGTCTCTTTTTGGGGGGCATTGGAACACAGTGCTGCATAGCAGAAGGAGCGCCTGGCTCCCCTCTACTCCAGCAGGGTGGCTTATTCAGGGAAGACGCTCACCCAGCCCACACCTGAGCCTGTGGCCATGCTGGGTCTTGTCACCTCCTGTCCTGTTCCAGAACCTATCAGGCAACGCCCTGGTACTCAAAAGTAGGATCCAGAGATCATGCTGCCTAGATCAAAGGTTGACAGAACACACAGGAGGCCCCACTTTGTCAGGCTGAAGCTGGATGACAAGGCAGGTGCCTTCCCAGGGCTTTGCTGGCCACACCTGTGATAAGTGAGGAGCGACACATAGGCCAGGTGCAGACCTGAGCTTGCTGTGTTTGCTGCATAAAGTCCCCCTGGCTTTAGACACAGCGACAGCGATGGAAACCATGCACATGGCCAAGAGGGCCGACGGCATTCTGACCTTTCCCAGGAAAGCGGTTTTGATGCATTTGGGCAATATTGGATCGTCTTTCCAAACACATTTCTTGTCTCCATCTTGGGGTTTGTGATTTGTGAGCGCAGTAAGCCCCCGCCGCCCCCCGCGTGGTCTATGGGTTGGGTGGTACAGTAGCAGGCATTGCTCCTGCAAGGAGGCATCAGGAGTATTTGGTCAAAACTCTGTGTGTGTGTGTGTGTGTGTGTGTGTGTGTGTGTTTGTGAAGTAATGTATTCCATAAATCCTAGTCCCCTCTGAGTCCAGATCTAGTCCCTGTGTTTGGATTTTTCCTTCAAAGAGAAAGAGGCCAGGGTGGGTAACATAGGCAGACTAGAGTACAGGAGCCACCCTGATTTGGATTTCAGAAGAATTCTAATCTGTTATTATTTTGGGGTGGAAGTGAATTAAGAACAAGAGCTTTACCACTGGTGGGGGGAGGAGATAGAATGTGTGTGTGTGTGTGTGTGTGTGTGTGTGTGTGTGTGTGTGTGTGTGTGTGTGTGTGTGTCCCCACACACGCAGGCACGTGTACACGTGTGTATGAGCACCGCACCTACTTGCCCATGTCCACTTGTCTTCCAGGAAGGCAGCAGCACAGACATGGTTATCCCAGCTGAGGAAGCAGCCAGAGTTTCTAAGTGACCTTGTCCTCAAGGTCACCAAATAATGCAGCTGTCTGGAACAACAGGGAAGGGCTGGGGACAGGACGGGAAGGGAGACCTGAGCTCTGGCTCTGGGCACTGTGATTTCTACTCAGTGACATTGAATTACATTCAACAAAGGACGCTCCTTCCCTACCTGGATCTTTGCCCACAAACAAAGGCGTTTCCATAAAGTGCCAGTGAATGTATCCTGGTCGCAGACAGCCATAGTCTGGCTTAGAGGCTGGGAAGTGTTTAGGTCGAGTAGTGTAAGAAGCTAATGTCAGACTCACTGACTCACAAACTTGCGTGGATGGTTCAGAGAGCGATGATCTTCCTTCTGGTGGAGCTGGAGTGGACAGCGATGGCCTGGGCCACTAAGAAAAGCCCAGACTCTTCCTGTGTCGAGTTCCCAGCCAGATGGCAATGCTCACTGTACCTTGAATTTTGAGAGAAAACATAACTAAGTGTGCTGAGGCAAAGGCCCACAGTGTAATTGATTGGCGGTGGCTGAAGGATTGTGAGCTTCAAGCTAGTGTGGGCTACAGAGAGTATCAAGGTAGCCTAGATTAATTAATGACACCCAAAACAAACCAAAGGAAAAAATGGAAAAATAGAAGAAAGAAAGGAGCGTAGCAGTAGGGGTTGTTAAGAAGGAAAGAGAACAAAAAATGATTGGAGGAATGAGTGAGAAAAGAAAGGAAAGAGAGAAACTAATAAAGAAAAATCAAAACAATACAAATAAAGAGCCACAGTGTCCAGCAAATGACCATGGCTTACCTGATCACACATAGGGACTCGTCCGTGTTTGCTGGGTTGGTGACAAACTTCTGGCAGAATTAACATTCTGTCTCAGGGTGGCAGAGTGGGAGGATGGTGTGACTGGCTCATGGTGGAAATCACAAACTGTTTGGGGACAGATGTTGGTGAAGGTCCCCAAAACCCTGCGCTTTCACAAATTGCTGATATGTCTCACAAAAAAAGCTGTTGTCCTCAGACCTGTTGTGTTGTGGATACTGAGGGAAAACAGCAATAGAGACAGATGACTGGCCAGAGTCCAACAAGTAGAGCATGATCCCCCACCCCTCCAGTGCCTTAGCTGAGGCAAGCTGTCCAATCAGAGGAGAGGAACCAAGTGTAACAGGTGTAGCTGGTATCACTGACTGTAAGGGAATCCTAATTACCCTGGTGCCTTCAAAATGTGTTGAGCCCATTGGGAATTCCATTCTGGTGACACAGGGCACCCCACCAGGCCATCCTTAGCCTGGAGACATTCCCAGGTCAGTCTCTAGACTACCAAGGCCCCGGTCTAACAGCATGTCATAGAGCAGACCACAGCACGTGTGCCTGGCAAGGGCTCTACCAGTGAGCCGAACCTCACCCTTTCTCTTCTCGTCTCGTCTCTCTTCTCTTCTCCTCTTCTCTTCCTTCCCTTCTCTTCCCTTGCCTTCCCTTCCCTTCTTTTCTTTCTCTTCCCTTTTATTCTTTTCCCGTAGATGTGGCCGTGTAGCTACTGGAGTGACCGTGTATTTAGCCTGCCTGACAGTCTGTGCACCACTGGTGTCCGTGGTGTTCACAGAGGCCAGAAGAGGGCTCTGGATTTCCCAGGAACTGGACTTGCAGACAGTTGTGAGCTGCCATGTGGGTGCGGGGGACTTGAACCCAGGTCCTCTGGAAGAGCAGCTAGTGCTCTTAACCACTGAGCAATCTTCCCAACCTCGCTACAGCTTTTTTTTTTTTTTTTTTTTTTTTTTTTTTTTTTTAATGCTTTTGTATTATTTTCCTGGAGGATGACTGAACTTTGTGATGGAAAACCTGTGGGGTTATCAGAGGTTAGTGGAGTACTCTCTATAGAGCTTGGAAGATAAGGACACTGACAAAAACCTGGGACGTAGAGGCCTGCCTTTGGAGCTTTCCAAGGGAAACAAAGATAGTCTGGGGAGACTGTGTGGTTTGGGTTTATTTAGATTTGGTTATGGGTCAGCTGTGGCTAGAGTATTGGCTACGATGAGCAGGAGGTAGGGAGGATCTGGAAAGAATAGGGTTGAAGAAACATAACCAGATTCTATACTGGGTGAGAAAAAAAACCTTTCCATAGAAAAGAAGAAATGGTTACTAGTGAGGGAAGCCCATGCTCTCTTGGGCTGATGGGTGCTGGTCACTCAGGGGCTGCAAACTGAGCTGTGACCAGTAAGAAGTCAGCACCATTGAAGGGAGATAAGGACAGAGGAAATCACACAGAAGCTGTGGTCATGGCGAGGCCAAAGTCTTGGCAGTGGGAGAGGTCCCGTGCTAGTTTTGAAGGCATTAGACCTATAAGATTGAAGGGAATCGCGGAGAGCAGATGGGTTGGCACCCCGTAGCATGGGCAGGGTCTCTGAGGAGAGGCAAGAGTTACAATAGAGTTACAATAGAGACCCCAGGCGAATGGAGAGGTCAGAATCCGTGGAGTTGGGCAAGGGCAGCAGCAGGTGTGGGCCAGTCCAAGCCTGAGACACAGTGTGTGTGTGTTGTGGATGGCAGGGCTGAACAGGTGGGACTGGGCAGCTTTCTGAATGCCATGAGCAAGCCTCAGGGTTTGCATTTGCACTGCTGGATTTGGAGTTTGCATTGGTTTGGTTACTCTTATGGCCTGATTCTTTATCGTTGAAATAAGAAAATGTCTAATTTGACCTGGAGAGATGGCTCAGCAGTTAAGGGAGGAAGCGCTTGCAGGGGACCTGCATTCCTTTCCCGACGCCAGGTCAGGTCAGGTGCCTAAAGAACACCCGTAATTACATCTCTTGGGGGAATCTAACACATCTGGCTTCCATGAGCACCTCCACTCATGGGCGCATACACAAAAACAGACAGCCACACAGATACATAATTAAAAGCACAATCTTTTTTTAAAAACTGAGAAAATATAAAATCTGATTTTTTTTTTAATTTTATGGCACCCCAGAGCTAAGTCCTTTGTGCTTTTAATGAAGCACAGAACTTTTAAAGCACTAGAATGAAAAGACTGTGGGTTTTTTCCTTTAAATATGCATTAATTTTTATTTTATGTGCATAGGTGTTTTTCCTGCATGTGTTTGTGTGTCACGTGTGTGCAATGCACAGAGGCCAGAAGGGGATGCAGGATCCCATGAAACTTGGGTTACTTGTGATTCCGAGTGACCACATGCACATGTGGGTGCCAGGAACTGAAGGTGGGTGTACTGGAATTGTAGCCAATGTTCTTTTTCTTAACCACTGAGCCATCTCTCCAACCATTTTCTTGTTCCCTATTCTTTTAGACAGTGCCTCACTATGTAGCTCTGGCTGGCATAGGCCTTACTATGCAGGCGAAGCTGCCCTTAAGCTCACAGAAATTCAGCAGGGCGTGGTGGTGCACCCCTTTAATCTCGACACTCAGGACACAGGGGCAGGTGGATTGCTGTAAGTTTGAGGCCAGCCTGGTCTACAAAGCAAGTCCAGGACAGCCAAGGCTACACAGAGAAATTCTGTCTCAAGAAAACACACACACACACACACATACACACGCACACACACAAAAAACAAAACAAAACAAAACTCACAGAGATTCATCTGAGTCGGCCTCCAAAGTATTCAGATTAAAAGTGTGGACTCCCATACAGGCTGACCATTGCAGTGTGTGTGTGTGTGTGTGTGTGTGTGTGTGTGCGCGTGCGTGTGTGCTTGTGTGTATTCATGAGTGCAGGGTCTGTGGCAGTCAAAGGCCTCAGATCCACAGACAGACACTGCACTGCTGAACACACTCACAAGCAGTTGTGAGCTGACTCGCGTGGTGCTGCGAGCTGAACTTGGGAAGAACAATCCTTAGTCTCAGCCCCCGGGCCGTCTTTCCAGCCCATGGACTGTATGTATTCCATGCTATGATATGATCATAAGATCAGAGTGAACAAGGAAGGTTATGCTAGAAAGAATTGTGTTTCTGAGTTGAGGTGACGAAGGGTAGAGCGTTCCAGTTGAAGTGTCGACTTGTCACAGCCTAGAGTCATCTACACCAGAGTAAAACCCTATTTGAGGAATGGTGGGGTTCAGACTGGCTGCGAACAGGTCAGTGAGGGGTGGTCTTGACTGTTGAGTTGGTACTGGAGGGCCCAGCCCCTATGGGTGGCACCAGCCCTTGGGCAGGTGTTCCTGGGCTGACTAAGAAAGCTGGCTACATATGAGCCTGAAAGTGACCAGGGCGCCTCGCTCCTCCATGGTTTCTGCAACAGGTTCCAGGTGGAGTGCCTAACCCGAATTCCTGCTGTGTTGGGCTGTGACCCGGAAGTGTAAGCTAAATAAGTCCTGTACCGCCTCCAATTGTTTTGGTCACAACGTTTGATGGCAGCGACAGAGAGGGAACTAGAGTCCAGTGCATCATCTCCCATCATCCCGTGAGAAGTGTGCGCAGCACAGAAGCAACCTGAGAGACCATGTTCGGAGCCGCCCGCCATCGCTATCGTCACCACTGTCTGAGTGTTACTGAGCTCCTGCTGCCCTGAGGAAGCCCCTCTTCTTTATTACATTGTGTGTGCACAGGAAAAGCCATAGTGCGTTCCGTAGTTTGGTTCTATTGGCTGTTTTAGGTGATCTTGGAACTTAGAGCCATGGAACAGAGGGACTGCTACTACTGCCCCGTGTTTTCTATGGTTGGTTGTTTTTGCTGTTGCTGTTGTTTTGGTTTGGTTTGTTTCTCCGCTCATATGTCGGTGACACTTGTGAACCATGTACCTGTGAGCATGGAAGTCTGACAATGACCCTTCTGGGATGTATTCTCAGAGGGGAACTCCTGAGTGGTGGCATCCTTCATAGCTTGGTTGAGGAATTACTGGGCACTTGCGCTCAGCGCCATTTGTGCCAGTTGGCGTTGCCAGGACGACTGCACGTGGCTCTGCAAGCTCTGCCGTCTGGAGTCCTGTGTTTCCTAGGGTTATCTGGATAGAGGCCACACTAACCAGTGTGGCAGTGTCGCAGTATGGTTGTGGCCTCATTGTCCTAGTGAAAGTGACCGTGCGCATTGCTTATGTGCTTGTTGGCTGTTCGTTTCCTTGCAGAACTAGCTATGCAAGTCTTTTTGCTTCAGATATCTGATACACATGGTTTTTTCTTCTTTCTTTCTGGGTATTACTGCCTTGTGGGACCTGTGCATTGTCACTATTGTCTCTCTCGGTTTTGTTTTGTTTTTTTTTTTTTCCACTTTTGCCAGTGACTTTTTTTTAAAAAAGATTTTATTTCTTTATTATTTATACAGTATTCTGCCCCCATGTGTGTCTGTATGCCAGAAGTGGGTACCATATCTCATTATAGATGGTTGTGAGCCGCCATGTAGTTGCTGGGAATTGAACTCAGGACCTTTGGAAGAACAGACAGTGCTCTTAACCTCTGAGCCATCTCTCCAGCCTGCCTTTTTAAGAACATGTATTTCTTATTTAGGTGTGAATGGGAGAGTGGGCCACATGTGCATGTGGAGCTAGGAGATAGTTGGTTCAAGACGAGTGAGGGGAAATCTCCTTCCACCATGCGGCTCCAGAAGATCCAGCTGTGGACCCGGGTTGCCGGTGTTTGCTCTTCAAGCATCTCAGCCGCCTTGGCAGTGACTTGGGAGACACGAAGGTTTTAACTACTAAAATTCCACTTTGTCTTCAGTTCTTTGATGCTTGTGCCCCTCAGACTATGTTCTTTGTCCTCAGAAGTCACAGGGCCTATCTGGGTCCCAGACCAGTTCTTGCCACTGCAACCACTTCTTCAGCTTGGGGGAAGTTGCAATTGAGGTTGGCTCAGCATCCTGAGCTAGCTCCGCGGCCTCGGGTGTTTTCACTTTTAGGAGTAAACAAAACACTCACCCAGGAATTTTGTATGAGGCTGATTCTCAGTACTTTCCATTTCTTTGCATACCAAGCATGCGTCATCTCAAGCATTGGTTCTGTGGCTTGTGATTGCATCGGTAACATCCTATCATATCTGCCTGTAGTTCTGAGGAGGCCTCACACCATGGGGGGTACAGTAACCATCCAGGAAGGAAAACTTCACCGACCCTAAGTGACCTCCAGCCTCCATTGCCCAAACTAAGCCTTCCCAAGGCAGCACTCAGAAGTCACTGTCCTCCCGGTGAATGAAGTCACACTTCCCAGACTGACTGGGTTAGTGCTTCCCACCATGCCTAGAGAGAGGAGAACAACCTGGGACCGGCTCTTAGACTCACTGTTGGTCTTCACAATGAAGCCAGCAGAGGGAAACGGCTGGCAGGACAGAGTCCAGGAGAGACCTGCCCAGGGTCCATTTGTCCAGTTCCACTGGAGGACAGAGGACAGAGATTAAGCATTTGTTGCCTGTGTACAGAGAACTGCAAATCTGGGAGCACCAATGACCCCTGATGGCCAGGGACTCAGTTCCAGCTTGCTGTGGCAGAACTGGCTCACCTGTGCAGCTGGCATGAAAACAGGACCCAAGCCCCCTAGATGTCACATGACACCAGTCCTGTAGAGGTGACATGACCCAGGCCAACCACAGTGGTGCACATGGCTGAGAGCACGTGGACTGAGGGTGAAGGGAAACAGACAATGCTAGCAGGCAGCTGTTTAGCAGAGCATCCAGGTCACCTCCCAAGAGCAGGTGACAGACCAGGGAACCCTTTACAGCACAAAGTGTGTGACATCACTCGCCTGTCAGCACACTTACCCCACTTAGCTGAAGTGGGGAAAATCAGGCCTGGGCCGGCTTCTCCTACGCTGAGGCCAGCACCCAGTCTGCACCATTGTACAGCGCTCAGACAGGCTGAGATGAGAGGAGAGGCCGACTGTGCTGTCCCAGCACTGACTCCAGGTTTACCTATCAGTCACCACAAGTTACCCTGGGAGGGTCCTGGAGCAAACCAGGAGGAAGCCAGCAGCCTGAGCCTGTCAGTGAGCAGAGCACGGTTGTCTCCCTCCTCCCACTCTTGACCGTGACCCTTTCAGGCCGCCTTCAGGTGATGCTGAGCCTAGAGAAAGACCCTTGTCTCTGCCCCAACCTAGGCTGCCATCCTATGTCACAGTGTGGGGCAGGGACAGGAACCGGGAGTAGACTTTGGGGGCTTCAGGCCAGCAACAAACATGTCACCTCAGGCCTGGTGACAGAGAGACCAGCTGAGAAGGGTGGCATGGGCAGCAGAGAGGAGAAGATCCAGTGTCCAGACCTTGCTATGGCTCCATGGTGTGCTCCCCTCTAACTCGCTCCTGCCTCCCTTCTGCCTCACTGAAGGGGGCAGCAGAGAGCAAGAGCGCAGGCTGGATTCCACTGGGACAGCTGAGCCTTCATCTTCAGAGGTCTGGATCCCCAGAGAGGGCAGGGGCAGAACCTTGGCTGACCCCAGTGAGTGAGAGTGGGCATGTGCAGGGTGACCAGCAGTGATTGACACATGAGTACCACTTGTTAGGAGGTTCCAGGGTTATCTATCCTTTACTGATGTCGCTCCCCACATAAACACCTGGGGAGAGAACAAAGGGCAAAGGCCTCCAAGGTTGACTTTCTCTGCACTTTTATTACCCAACACACGCTCTGTTTAAACAGTAACCACAGCTACTGGCCTCAAGGCAGAGTGCACTGCAGCTTTAACCCCGTTATAAGGTACCAGGTCCCCAGTCTGTCCTGAGAGGATCTTTCCTCCTTCTAGGTGTCTGGAGCTGGTGTTCCAACAAAGCCTGGCAAGCAGTGGAGCAGCCATGGGGATGCTGGTTGGAGATAACCTGTGGCCCGTGGTCATATTCACGGCCATCTTCCTGCTTCTGCTGGACCTGATGCACCGGCGCAAGTTCTGGACTGCCCGCTACCCACCAGGTCCTGTGCCACTCCCTGGGCTGGGCAACCTGTTGCAAGTGGACTATGGGAACATGCCATACAGCTTCCACAAGGTGAGAGAGAGGTGCTGTGCAGTAGGGTTCATGCTGCCCCTAAGCAAGCATAGAGCTGCTGGCGCCACAGGATAGACAGGAAGATGGGCCTAGAATGGTAGAAGGCTTCTTGGGAAAACAAAGTGGCGAAGATGTATCTTCTGGAATCTCTTGCTCCTGTCTGGTCTCAGGCCTGGCTTACCATCTCAGGGACCCAAACCTGCTGTTGTTTGGTGGGGTGAGAAGGGGCCCAAGGAACTGGCAAGGTCACAGATGAATGGTCAGACCTTCTGAGTCCTTTGCTGAATTTCAAAGATATGGCTCCCCAAGCTACAAAGTTCCATAGCATAGGCTGGGCATGTAGGTCAGTGACAGAGCATTTGCCCAGTGTAGGGCAGGACAAGGTTCAATAATGAGTACCATTCAAACTACACAGGTGCATGCACGCGCACACACACATACGCACACACACACACACACAAGAGAGACAGACAGACAGACAGACAGAGACAGAGAGGCAGAAAGACAGAGAGAGAGACAGACACAGACACAGAGACAAACACAGTGACAGACACCGAGAGAATGGCATGGGGAACTTTGATCTTCCACGCTGCTGGGGACCTCCACTCCCTAAGTGTCCTGTCCTTCTCTTTCAGCTTCGACAGCGCTATGGTGACGTGTTCAGCCTGCAGATGGCCTGGAAGCCTGTCATTGTGATCAATGGCCTGAAGGCCGTGCGGGAACTGCTGGTGACCTGCGGCGACGACACTGCTGACCGCCCTGAAATGCCCATTTATAATCACCTAGGCTATGGGCACAAGTCAAAAGGCAAAGAGCTGTAGTTCGGACAAAGCAGAGAGAGGATCGGGTTGAGGAGCAGTGAGCAGAAGATGGGCAGGGTCTAGTGGAGGTGACGTGGTTAGGCAGTGCAAGGGACTCTCACTGAAAAGGAAGATGGAGCCCCCAGAGCAGCAGGTGATGATGGGCGGTAGCAATGTTTTAGGGCACTGATGGGCAAGACTGACCACAGGGAAATTTGTGATCAGAGGTGACCACACTGCCAGGTGTCCTTGGTTACACACAGATGTGTCTGCAGGTGTGGTCTTTGCACCATATGGACCCGAGTGGCGAGAGCAGCGGCGATTCTCTGTGTCCACCCTGCGGGACTTCGGCCTAGGCAGGAAATCGCTGGAGCAGTGGGTGACCGAGGAGGCTGGCCACCTCTGTGACGCCTTCATCCAGGAGGCTGGTGGGTGATGCACGGTGGGGTGTAGAGGTGTACACAGGGGCTTCTGAGCACTATCATGACTTGCTTGCATCTCTGTTCCTAGAGCGTCCTTTCGAACCCAGCCCCCTCCTGAGTAAGGCTGTGGCCAATGTGATCGCATCTCTCGTCTATGCCCAGCGATTTGATTATGAAGACCCTTTCTTCAACTGGATGCTCAAAACATTGAAAGAAAGTTTTGGAGAGGACACGGGCTTCGTTGCTGAGGTACGAGCTCAGGGCAGTGGGCATGGCTTCGTCTGTGCTATTAATCCTATTTTTAAAAAAAGTAAGCTTCTCCACAGTTAAGTGGAGACTAGGGACTGACTTTCACACGAACTCTGGTGCCCCATATTTGGCCATGCCCTCTTGATGGGGAGGCCCAATGGCACTCGGAGGAAGGATAGCTGACTACCAAGAAGAGACTCGATACCCTAGCATCATATTCAGGGGGAGGAGGTCCCCCTCAGTCACAGTCATAGGGAAGGGGAATGGGGTGAAAGCGGGAGGGAGGGAGGAATGGGAGGATGCATAGGATGGGATAGCAAATGAGATGTAATATGAATGATTTTATTTTTCAATTAAAAATGTGTTTAATTTTTTAAAAATATTAAGCACTGGGTGAATGGGTCAAAAGTAGGGAGAAAGTCGTGGACCTTGACAAACCTCAGATAACCGGATGGGCGGAGTGGACTAAGGTCAGTGGGTCTAGGAAGGCTGTGAGCCTTTGTCCTCTGTCTATACAGAAGCCTGTTAGATCTGCAGGGTAGAGAGCTTCTTTGGTTCAGCCTCGCTTACAATAGAGCCTACAGGCTGGCACTGATGAGGAAGCAGGGGGCGGGGGAGCTAAATAGCCACAGGAAGTGATGAAGGGAGGAGGAGGAAACGAGAGGGAGGAGACACGACCTAACCCAGACTCCAGCAACAATCAGGGCAAACTTTCTCCCTTGGACTCAGCCCTTACCTTCGTTGTTACACAGAGGCAAAGGGGAGTGACTGCTTCACTGAGGGGACGCTGTCCCCCCAGGCATAGTCCAACAGGACATTGATGAAGTCCTAAGGTAGGTGGTGTGACCAGAGATGGCCGACCAGGCCCGCATGCCCTACACCAATGCTGTCGTCCATGAGGTGCAGCGCTTTGGGGACATCTCCCCATTGGATTTGCCCCGCCTCACATCCCGTGACATTGAAGTCCAGGACTTTCTCATCCCCAAGGTAGGCATGGGCCCCTCTGCTCTTACATCATGGCCACTGCCACACAAGGCCAGGGAAGACCAAGGCCACTCCACCCTAGATTTCCAGCCTGCTGTCGGGCCCATCTTGAGAGTCCTCAGGAAAGAGAAATGCCAAAGGAAAAAGGCCACGGAGATTTTAGGAGGCACTGCACATAGGAATGGGCTCTGGGTTGAGCACCCATGGGAGATCTGTTTCAGGGCCCTCCAGGTGTGGAGAGCTCGGAGGCTGAGCTTGAATGTGGCCTGAGGTCAGACTCAAACAGACAGAGACCACTTGCCTAAACCGTGTCGGCTGGTATACATGGTGCCACAATGCCTCAGCCCCAGATGTGCAAACACTGGTATTGGCACGTCGCCGGGTCTCTGGTAAGGCCATCCTACTGTCTGATGGGATGCAAGCATTCCTCCTGGAATGTGCAGAGTAGAAGTTGTCACCCCCCTCCAGTGGAGTCTGTTTTACAAGTACTACACAGGCCTGAGTCTAAGACCCCCCTTTTCTTTTGCTAAGGCCCCCAAAGAGGGGAGAGTCTCCTGGACTGGGGTCAATGCTCCCGCCAACAGAGAAACTGCAGTTTCAAAACTCTCTTTGCTTGGAACTATTTTCTGTTCCTCTCTAAATTTTAACTACATTTCACTCCTAAGTTGGGACTCCTCAAGCGTAGCAATGGTTGCTATAAGACCCTCACCCGGGGCTGCAGCCAGGGACTGCCTGTGGCCGAAGTAGTTCTGTTTCACTTCCACCTATTAAAAGAGACATGACTAGAGATTAATCATTAGTTAATAAGTTACACTATGGCGTACAAAGAAATAGAGTATTTCAAAAGACTCCAGGTAGCAGGAACGAGAAGAATAGAGAAACATCCTGGCACACAGGTGCTGGGCACAAGTTTCGTTAGAGAGAGGACATTGGCCCTGGACAGAGAAAGCACATACATACTGATATCAAGCCAGTAACTTAGGAGTGATGACGTCTTCCTGCAATGTACTTTGTAATGTTTCCTTCGAAGCTGTAATTCAAAAAATGACAACACAATAACTTCGCATTCTGTATCTGTACTGTGTATGTTTGGTTGCTCACTGACTCCCGTGAGACCGCTCTGTGGAAACTGTAACCACCACAAACCCCTCTGTTTTAGAAGAAGAAATATATGTAATGCTAGACTGCTTGGCTACAAAATGCACTCAGCTAAAGACTTGTCTGTGTGTCAGTTCACCTTATTTCTGTTCACCGACACTCCAAAGGCCCCCAATTCCAAGGACCTATCCCCGACTGAGCTAATGGTCCGTGACATTTGTGTGTAGCTTGGCTCTCCTGGACTCACTTTGTAGACCAGGCTGGCCTCAAATTCAAGGTGATGTCCCTGCCTCTGCCTCCTGAGGGCTAGGATTACAGGGGTGCACCACCACACCCGGCATTAATGTCATCTCGGCTTTATTTTGTTACGGCATCACTAATACTCACAAACCTTACCATTAATTGTTGTGCTTGGAATCAAACGCAAGGCTTTATGCACACTCAGCACACGCCAGTGTACCACACCCCAGAGTGTATGTGTGCATGTTTATTTGTGTTCTCTGTAGGCACATGTGTGTAGTGTAGGCTTAGGCATGTGTAAGGAGTGTTGGCATGTGTGTGGTGTGTAGGCATGTGTGTGGTGTGTTGGCATGTGTGTGGTGTGTTGGCATGTGTGTGGTGTGTTGGCATGTGTGTAGTGTGTAGGGTGTGGTGTGTAGGCATGTATGTGGTGTATAGGCATGTGTGTCATGTATCAACATGTGTGCTGTTGTGTAGGTTTGTGTGCATGGGCAGCAGGTGGTACAGAACCCTCTGCAGAAGCAGTTCTCGATGCTTCTACAACATGTCAGCCTGTGTGGTGGGGCTCACATCCCTGCATGCACCTCTTCAACACCACCGGAAGTCACAAAGCCAAAGCCCATCTATTTGGGGATATCTCTCATGACGGAACCAGTTGTAAGTGTGCTCAGTGTCTCAAGGTGGGCTCCTCAAATAATGTGAGGAGTTCTCCTGTGATGGATGTGAAGTGTCATTCCCCATTTCTTTTCATTAATTTTGGTAAAATGTGAGGATTTTAAAGCTCAGATCACCAATGCAAAGATGGATTGTTGCGATCACAGTCCACAACTCTTTGAAGTGACTCTTGTCTCCTCCAAGTCAATTTCAGTCTGGGACATGACTGATATACTGCTGTTGCATTTTGAATTCCTTTTCCATTCACTTTTGTCTTTTCAAAATTTTTCTCATTTTTTTCCTTGAGTTTTAAATCAAAATAATTACAAATTCTGTGTCACATACCAACTGTGCATCATCTCAAGCAACGATTCAGTGGCTTTGGATTGCATAGGTAACATCCTATCATAACTGCCCACAGTTCTGAGGAGGCCTCACACCATGAGGGTACAGTAACCATCCAGGAAGGAAAACTTCACCGGCCCTAAGTGACCTCCAGCCTCCATTGCCCAAACTCAGCCTTCCCAAGGCAGCAGCCAGAAGTCACTGTCCTCCCAGTGAGTGATGTCACACTTCCCAGGCTGACTGGGTTAGCACTTCCCACCATGCCTAGAGAGAGGAGAACAACCTGGGACCGGCTCTTAGACTCACTGTTGGTCTTCACAATGAAGCCAGCAGAGGGAAACAGCTCGCAGGACAGAGTCCAGGAGAGACCTGCCCAGGGTCCATTTGTCCAGTTCCACTGGAGGACACAGGACAGAGATTATGTGTTGCCTGTGTACAGAAAACTGCAAATCTGGGAGCACCAGTGACCCCTGATGGCCAGGGACTCAGTTCCAGCTTGCTGTGGCAGAACTGGCTCACCTGTGCAGCTGGCATGAAAACAGGACCCAAGCCCCCTAGATGTCACATGACCCCAGTCCTGTAGAGGTAACATGACCCTGGGACAACCACAGTGGTTCACATGGCTGAGAGCACGTGGACTGAGGGTGAAGGGAAACAGACAGTGCTAGCAGGCAGCTGTTTAGCAGAGAATCCAGGTCACCTCCCAAGAGCAAGTGACAGACCAGGGAACCCTTTACAACTGAAGATTACATTGGCCCCAGCTGCCTTCCCCCACTGCCCGTCACTCACACACAGGCTGCAGCTGCCTTCCCGCACTGCCCGTCACTCACACACAGGCTGCAGCTGCCTTCCCCCCTGCCCCTCACTCACACACAGGCTGCAGCTGCCTTCCCCCACTGCCCCTCACTCACCACAGGCTGCAGCTGCCTTCCCCCACTGCCCCTCACTCACCAAAGGCTGCAGCTGCCTTCCCCCACTGCCCCTCACTCACACACAGGCTGAAGCTGCCTTCCCCCACAGCCCCTCACTCACCACAGGCTGCAGCTGCCTTCCCCCACAGCCCCTCACTCACCAAACGCTGCAGCTGCCTTTCCCCACTGCCCCTCACTCACACACAGGCTGCAGCTGCCTTCCCCCCCTGCCCCTCACTCACCACAGGCTGCAGCTGCCTTCCCCCACTGCCCCTCACTCACACACAGGCTGCAGCTGTCTTCCCCCACTGCCCCTCACTCACACACAGGCTGCAGCTGCCTTTCCCCACTGCCCCTCACTCACCACAGGCTGCAGCTGCCTTCCCCCACTGCCCCTCACTCACACACAGGCAGCAGCTGTCTTCCCCCACTGCCCCTCACTCACCACAGGCTGCAGCTGCCTTCCCCCACTGCCCCTCACTCACCACAGGCTGCAGCTGCCTTCCCCCCACTGCCCCTCACTCACACACAGGCTGCAGCTGCCTTCCCCCACTGCCCCTCACTCACCACAGGCTGCAGCTGCCTTCCCCCACTGCCCCTCACTCACCAAAGGCTGCAGCTGCCTTCCCCCACCCCCCCTCACTCACACACAGGCTGCAGCTGCCTTCCTCCACTGCCCCTCACTCACACACAGGCTGCAGCTGCCTTCCCCCACTGCCCCTCACTCACCACAGGCTGCAGCTGCCTTCCCCCATTGCCCCTCACTCACACACAGGCTGCAGCTACCTTCCCCCACTGCCCCTCACTCACCACAGGCTGCAGCTACCTTCCCCCACTGCACCTCACTCACCACAGGCTGCAGCTACCTTCCCCCACTGCCCCTCACTCACCACAGGCTGCAGCTGCCTTCCCCCCACTGCCCCTCACTCACACACAGGCTGCAGCTGCCTTCCCCCACAGCCCCTCACTCACCACAGGCTGCAGCTGCCTTCCCCCACAGCCCCTCACTCACCAAACGCTGCAGCTGCCTTTCCCCACTGCCCCTCACTCACACACAGGCTGCAGCTGCCTTCCCCCACTGCCCCTCACTCACCACAGGCTGCAGCTGCCTTCCCCCACTGCCCCTCACTCACACACAGGCTGCAGCTGTCTTCCCCCACTGCCCCTCACTCACACACAGGCTGCAGCTGCCTTTCCCCACTGCCCCTCACTCACCACAGGCTGCAGCTGCCTTCCCCCACTGCCCCTCACTCACACACAGGCAGCAGCTGTCTTCCCCCACTGCCCCTCACTCACCACAGGCTGCAGCTGCCTTCCCCCACTGCCCCTCACTCACCACAGGCTGCAGCTGCCTTCCCCCCACTGCCCCTCACTCACACACAGGCTGCAGCTGCCTTCCCCCACTGCCCCTCACTCACCACAGGCTGCAGCTGCCTTCCCCCACTGCCCCTCACTCACCAAAGGCTGCAGCTGCCTTCCCCCACAGCCCCTCACTCACACACAGGCTGCAGCTGCCTTCCTCCACTGCCCCTCACTCACACACAGGCTGCAGCTGCCTTCCCCCACTGCCCCTCACTCACCACAGGCTGCAGCTGCCTTCCCCCACTGCCCCTCACTCACACACAGGCTGCAGCTACCTTCCCCCACTGCCCCTCACTCACCACAGGCTGCAGCTACCTTCCCCCACTGCACCTCACTCACCACAGGCTGCAGCTACCTTCCCCCACTGCCCCTCACTCACCACAGGCTGCAGCTGCCTTCCCCCCACTGCCCCTCACTCACACACAGGCTGCAGCTGCCTTCCCCCACTGCCCCTCACTCACCACAGGCTGCAGCTGCCTTCCCCCACTGCCCCTCACTCACACACAGGCTGCAGCTGTCTTCCCCCACTGCCCCTCACTCACCACAGGCTGCAGCTGCCTTCCCTCACTGCCCCTCACTCACCACATCCTGCAGCTGCCTTTCCCCACTGCCCCTCACTCACACACAGGCTGCAGCTGCCTTCCCCCACTGCTCCTCACTCACCACAGGCTGTAGCTGCCTTCCCCCACTGCCCCTCACTCACCACAGGCTGTAGCTGCCTTCCCTCAAGGCCCCTCACTCACACACAGGGCTATAGCCTCTCTCCCTTAACTGTAGGAGACATCCTGCCAGTGGTCATGCTCCTACAGAAGCGAGAACTCTTAGTGGCAGTCACCACGCATGTCCTGCCTACCTGTAATGTGTTCCATGAAGCTCTGGGGAGCTTTTATTTCCTTCTGAGGCAATGGCTTCATGTCCTCAAGCTGTGCCTGTGTGGCACACTGGGTTATTTTACTGTAGAACATGATTGTCCACATCAAAGCAGGGTCCCCTGAACATCCCCCTCCCCACCATGCTCGGCCCGGAAGAACCATTACGTCAGCTCCTGGGAGGGATTGACCGTCTCTGGCTCCTCCCTACACTTCCCCAAACAAAACACTGAATGCAGCTGGAGCAGAGGACAAAGGGCAGTCCTGGCACCCCATTATAAGGTGGCAGGTTCCAAGCCAGGGATTTCTGGTCCTAGGTGTTTCTGTCCCTTGTTCTTTAGGAAGCCTGGGGAGCAGTGGCGCGGCCATGGAGCTGCTGACTGGGACTGGCCTGTGGCCCGCGGCCATATTCACAGTCATCTTCATACTGCTGGTGGATCTGATGCACAGGCGCCAGCGCTGGGCTGCCCGCTACCCACCAGGCCCTGCGCCGTGGCCTGTGCTGGGCAACCTGCTGCAGCTGGACTTAGAGAACATGCCGTATAGCATGTACAAGGTGAGTGACTTAGTGCTGGGAGGTAACGGAGGATGCGGTGTCCATTGGAGCAGGTAGTGGGAGTGGAGCCACAGGTTACACAGGGAACTGCGCCCCCGAGAAGGACCACCCCTTCCTGGTGGTGGCACTTGGACTTTCTTGGGCAACAGTTTTGAGGCACAAAGTCCAGGAGGTTAGGCAAGATGTGACAGCAGATTCCGGTCTGGTTGGACAGGGCAGCAGTCATAGAGGTCCCAAGTCCCTATGATCCTGTCTGTCATAGCTGAGGTCTTAGCATGGTGCCAGGTCCCAGGTCAAGCGCAGCCTGTCTGTGAGCACAGCAAGTGGACAGAGGGCTGTGGCTGGTGAATCTGTTGCTGCTGTGTGCTCTGTGGCCTCACTGCCCATCTCAAGGAACCTGAGTTTCCTCATATGTCGTGAGATGCTAAGAGGACAGTTCTCTGAGTCTGGAAAGGTCACATCTGAATGATCACATTTACTTTACGTTATTGCTGAACTTAAACGATGAGAAGCCAGGGCTGGAGAGGTGGCTCCGTGGTTAAGAGCACTGGCTACTCTTCCAGAGGTCCTGAGTTCAATTCCCAGCAACGACATGGTGACTCAGAACCATCTGTAATGTATCTGGTGCCCTCTTCTGGTGTGCATGAAGCAGTGTACGCATTTACACAAAATAAACAAATCTTTAAAAAGAAAGATAAAACCAGGGAAGGCGCAGTTGTAAGACGCCAGGTCTCAGGCTGGGAATGAAAGTCAGTGGAAGAGCATTCTCTGGATATATGAAGACCAAGGGACAATAACAAGCAACACACACACACTATGCAGATGCTTGTGCAGTGAGCCTGGTTCTAGGCCCCATGGGGACCTCCACTTCCTAAGTGCTCTGTCCCTCTGCTTCAGCTTCGAAACCGCTACGGTGACGTGTTCAGCCTGCAGATGGCCTGAAAGCCTGTCATTGTGATCAATGGCCTGAAGGCCGTGCGGGAAGCTCTGGTGACCTGTGGAGAGGACACTGCTGACCGCCCTAAAATGCCCATGTTTCAGCACTTTGGCCATGGACACAAGGCTCAAGGCAAAATACTGCTGGGTGGTAGGGAGCAGTGATGGCATCAGAGCCAGACATGGTGGGTACTGGGCAGAGGAAGGACAGGGCGTGATACAGGTGACAAGCAGTTAGTAACTCAACAAGCAGCCACTGAAATCCATCCTGGGACCTACGTAGCGGGCTAGAAGGTGGTAGACATGGGTTTTGGAGGAAGGTGGGAGGATATGAGTGATGCTCGTCCCAGAGCAGACGAGGAATATGGGAGCAGTGGATGACACAGCCAGGTGTCCTTGCTTACACACAGATGTGTCCGCAGGACTGGCATTTGCACCTGATGGGCCCGAGTGGCGAGAGCAGCGGCGGTTCTCTGTGTCCACCCTGCGAAACTTCGGCCTGGGCAGGAAATCTCTGGAGCAGTGGGTGACAGAGGAGGCTGGCCACCTCTGTGATGCCTTAGCCGACCAGGCTGGTAGGTGAGTGGTGGGGTGTGCGCAAGGGCACAGCGAGATCGCACTGAGAACTTGATTTACTTGCATCTCTGCTCCCAGGGCATCCCCTCACTCCCTACATGCTCCTGAACAAAGCCGTGTGCAATGTGATCGCATCCCTCATTTACGCCCGCCGCTTTGAGTATGGAGACCCTTCCCTCATCAACATGCTAACAACATTGGAAGAAAACATGGGAGAGACTAATGGCTTGCTTCCCGAGGTAGGGGGCTTGGGGCAGCCTACAGATCCACTTGTGACATCCTTCCTCCCAGAGGAGCCTTAGGCAGGGGATTTGGAGAGCAAGACTTCTAGAAATGTCTACCACAGGAATAAAAGCATAGAGCTTGACAAACCTAGAACAAACGTAGGGAAAAAGTGGACCAAGGTCAGGTGTCTAGAACAGGGATGGCCGGTGCCCTCTATCTATATGAAAGCTACAAATGCCTGTAAAAATTTCAGAGTAGAATATTCCTTCTGTTCACCCTGGGAAACAAGAGTCTGAGGCTGAAACTAAAGAGGAGACAGGTGATGAGAGGAGGGCACCGGGCCTTGGGTCCATTGTGGGAAAGGCTGGAAAGTGAGACTAGTTGAGATCAACATTGAGCAGAGGCACCCAGGGGCCAGAGAGACGGACAGTGGGTAAGGGAGCTTGCCAAGCAAGCCTGGCACTTGAGTGCAGTTCCTGGAAGCCATTTACTAAGAACGGAACTGACTCTGTTTTCCTCTGACTTCAACATTCTTATTGTGGCAACTACACTCTCCACATCATGTATATACAAACACACGTTGAAAAAATTATGATGATCAGGATTATTAGAAATCTTATTTACTTCACATATTAAATGAAGAGGCAACAAGATTGCCTAGCACCTTTTCTGTGTGTCTTACAGGTTCTGAACACGTTCCCAATTCTCCTGCGTATCCCGGGGTTGGCCGACAAGGTCTTCCCGGGACAAAAGTCATTTATGACCATGGTGGATAAGCTGATAACTGAGCACAGGAGAACCTGGGACGCTGACAATCCGCCTCAAGGCCTGACTGATGCCTTCTTGGCTGAGATGGAGAAGGTGAGAGATGGTGAGATGTAGTGTCCAGCATGCCGTGGCTAACCCAGTGACCCCCAAGTGTGGCCTCCTGCAGACACTAGCAGGGTTTCATGGGCCTTTTCCCACTTTACTCTGAGTCCACTGTCTCTCTCTGGCCCAGGCCAAGGGGAAGCCTGAGAGCAGCTTCAATGATGCGAATCTACGTCTCGTTGTCTCTGATCTGTTTGGTGCTGGGATTGTGACCACGTCAACCACGCTGTCCTGGGCCCTGCTGCTCATGATCCTTCACCCGGATGTGCAGCGTGAGCCTGGCTGGGCTGGGAAGAAAGAAGGAGGAGGGACGAGGCAGTGTCCTTAAGCTTCCCTGGGACACTTGTGGCTCCTGGCAGGGGTTTGCCCCAGACTCCAGCATGGGTGATGGCCATCTTTCTCTCATGGACCCAGCCCTTAGCAGAGAGGGACAAGGGTCATTGTCTTGGGCATCCTTAACTGAAGGGATGCTGACCCCTCAGGCCGTGTCCAGCAGGAGATTGATGAAGTCCTAGGGCAGGCGCGGCGCCCAGAGATGGCCAACCAGGCCCACATGCCCTACACCAATGCTGTCATCCATGAGGTGCAGCGCTTTGGGGACATCGCCCCTTTGAATTTGCCACACATGACATCACGTGACATTGAAGTACAAGGCTTCCGCATCCCTAAGGTAGGCATGGGCCCTCCTAACAATAGCATGGCCACTAGCCAACAAGGGCAGGAAAGGCAAAAACACATGCGCCCTGGATCTCCACATGGCACCTGTATCATCCCAGGAGTGAGTATGCTGCAGCCCTTCATGGGAGTCCTGAGGGAAGCTGGACATCCAACCGGTTTATCCATAGTGGAGAATAGGAATCACTGCACTTGTGGATGGGGTCCTGGTTTGGGACGCCATCCATCACTAGTGAAGCGGCTGAAACACTCTGGCCAAAAGACCTAGTGTGTGGAGGCAGAGAAGGTTGTTCATATAAATCTGGAGCCCCACGCCAGTCCGTGTTCACACTATATGCTTCCTCCCAGGGGATGATGCTCATCCCTAACCTGTCCTCCGTGCTGAAGGACGAGACCGTCTGGGAGAAACCCCTCCACTTCCATCCTGAGCACTTCCTGGACGCCCAGGGACACTTTGTGAACCATGAGGCCTTCATGCCATTCTCCGCAGGTGCCCACGGGTGCCTGGATCCCTGTGCCTTCCCAGGGTGCCTCAGGGTGGAGATTCTACCAGGACCCAGAGTGACAAAGCCTCTCTCCCACCTACAGGCCGCCGCGCATGCCTGGGGGAGCCCCTGGCCCGCATGGAGCTCTTCCTCTTCTTCACCTGCCTCCTGCAGCGCTTTAGCTTCTCGGTGCCCGATGGACAGCCCAGGCCCAGCGACCGAGGCGTCTTTATGTTTCTGCACTGCCCATTGCCCTACCAGCTCTGTGCAGTGACTCGCTAACCGGAATCACATTCTAGTCCAGCCCCTAGCCTAGGCTCACCTACAGAGAATAAACGAGGTTTGTGGCTGCCATTTGTTTCCTCGTGCAAGCTCTCATCGCTCTCTCTCTCTCCTGACCTCAGACAACAATCCACACTCAACCCTTTCCCTCCACCTCATCCGTCCTTAATGGACACCTTGAACGTTATGAGAAAGGGGTGTGTGTTTCAGCACTTGGGAACCTGAGATGGGATAATGTCCTGTTTGGGGGTAGCCTGGGCTATGAAGTAAGGTCAAGGACTGCTGGAGTTCATAATGAGACACTGGCTCATGAACAGAAAACAAAGGGACAGAGACAACAAGAAAAACAAATAAGAAGAAAGGAAGGCAGGAGAGCAAGAGGAAAGGAGAGAAAAGGAAGGAAGGAAGGAAGGAAGGCACAGCTATCTAGGGGTGACAGTTGACACCATGGTGTCACTCACTGGGTTGGTGACAAACTGGAGGCAGAAGTCAGGACTCCATGGGTCTCAGGGACATTGCAACAGGCTTGTGCTAGGGGTCAGCACTGCTCCTCAATGGGGACAGAGACATGGTGTCCCCACGATCCTGAGGGCATGAGTGCCTGGAAAGGCTCCCAGAGCTGAGAAGGCTGCTGGCCTCACAGTGGTGACTGCAGAGAAAGAACAGAGAAGGAAAGCAGCAGCAGGGAAAGTGACAGCAGAGCTCAGGGAGGCTGGCACACTGCAGGCTGTCTGTCAGATGTGTCAGAGGGCGGGACTTCCGGGCACCAAGAGTGACTCAGGTTGAGGACATTGCACACAGGGAAGCTCACTGAGCCCCACTGTCCAGGGACTTGGGGGATCCCATAGCCATGGAGCACCCGCGTGGCTCACCCATCTCCATACCCTCCTTCTGGGGGATGGTCTGATGTACTTTGATACTAATTAAGAAAAAGCCATCCCATCTGGGCAGCGCAACTGAGCTAGGTGTGGCTAAGGTTCCCAGGCTTAGAGAGAGAGGGGAATCCTGGGAGGAAGAGAAGAAAAGGATCCTGAGAAGAGAAGAGAGGAAGGCAGCCATGGGTTAGGTGGAAGAGAAACACGTGGCCAGCATGGATGGAAGATTCGCCCCGATGAAGAACATTAGCAAGTATTTGGGATTGGTAGGTAGCTTGATAGACGTTATTAGAAACAGATGGCATGGGGGATGGGACACCTGCCCCACTCTGAGAAGTAGTTAATGTCTGGCCCCGCCCCAGGTTAACTAAAGCTCTTTTGATATATAACGAGTGTCTGTGTCTTGACTGACTGCGAGCTGGACATAATATTGATAATTTTAAAACAACAAGTGGGGCTGGGGAGATGGCTCAGAGGTTAAGAGCACTGTCTGCTCTACAGAGGTCCTAGGTTCAATTCCCAGCACCCACATGATGGCTGAATCCATCTAGAGTGAGATCTGGTGCCCTCTTCTGGTGTGCAGGGCAACAGGCAGGTAAAAGCACTATGTACGTAATAAACAAATAAATCTTGAAATTAAAAAAAAATGGCGCTCCATGTGGGGCAGGTATCCACACTCTTAATAATCATATTTTGTCATAGTCTGAAAGAGAGGAATAACTCCCAGAGAGCGTCCATGGGCCAGAGCAAAGATGGCTACATACACATGGCCGGTTTGAGAGCCAGAACTAGGAGGCTGGCAGTCTTATAAACTGGCCTGGGGAATGGAGTTAATTTCCTAAAAAAAAAAAAAAATAGCAAAAACTAAATTCCAAGGAATGGTGGACATTATGTGTAGGCCTGTGTGTGGTATGTAAGCTCATGTGATGCATGTTTGTGTGTGTTGGCATGTGTGCATGTTGTATACACATGCATGTGTACATATGACTGTTTGTGCAAGTGTGTACGTGTGCATGTCTATCAGTGTGTGAAAGCATGTATCTGTGTGTTAGCATGCGTCTGCCTTTGTGTGTGTGAATGTGGGTATAGGTAAATGTGTTGTGTTTCTGTGCATAACGGTGTGTCTTTGTGTGAGAGTATATCTGTGTGTGTGTGTGTGTGTGTGTGTGTGTGTGTGTGTGTGCGTGCGTGTGTGTGTGTGTGTGGTTTGGATCCACTATACTGTTTTCCAGAACTGCTCTGTCATCTGACCTTCCCTCAGGAGAACCAGGAGGCACGGGCCCCCAGCAACCAGCAACACTCCAGATGTCCCAGCATTTCTTGCTTTGGGGTCCTCAGTCCTTCCTGAAACACATATGGTTAGTGCAGGCCACACACAGACCTGTGGGCTGAGCCATTTCTCAGTAGCCAAGAGAGGACAACGAACCCAGCAGTGCCACCAAGGAAGACCCTGCAAGGGCTGAGGATCGCTCTCCTCTCCTCCTGCCCAGCTCACGCTGGCACGCTGCCTGGCCCCGATTGTTGAAAGAAGCTCTCCTGTGTCTGTCTGTGAAGCTGAAATACGAATAAACAGAGATGAGATCTTTCAACCGCTGCCTTAAACAAGCTATAAACAAATGCTTTACCACTGAGCTCTATCCTTGACTCCACCGTAGCGGTGGGGCTTTTTACCCCCACTTTCTGTTTCTAGAAGGAATTGTGGGGGTTTTCTCTGTGCTTTAGTTTTTCTCATTCAATATATTTTGACGATTCTTCCCTTCTATATCTGCTTGGCTTTTCCTTTTATTTCTTTCTTTTCATGGATGGTTTTTTAGTGCTATGTGTTGAGCCCAGGGTTTTGGAACATGCTGACTACAAGCCTAGCCTTTAGTATGGGGTGGGAGGAGTTCATGTTTGTGGGTTCCTTATTGCTGTAGTTTGAATATCAGATTGTTTCCATTCACCTCAGGTTGTTGTCTGAATACCATCTGCAGTTTGACCCTCTGGTTGTTTCACAGTGTTGTTGCTAATTTCCACATGCTTGTCCAGTTTCACGTCACTGCTGTTGTGTAGGAGAACGCGCCCATCCCACAGTGGCAGGAAAATCCTGCTTATGACTTTATTTTGAGACAAGGTCTGTCTTGTAGCCCAGGCTGGCTTGGAACCCCATATGTAGATCAGGCTGGTCTCCAACTCAGAGATCCACTTCCCACTGCTTCTGCCACCACTGCACTACCAGATCCATAGCCAGTTCCTTAGAGACGCCTGGGTGCCCTCCACCAACACAACGCCCTCCTGGCTCCATAATTTGATTGCTGTTGCTCACTATGATTCTCAAAGTCCTTATTTCACTCAGCACCACAGACACCTTCCCCCATATCTCCTCCTTTCCTGTAGCCAGCAGACCGTCTTCTACTTGCTCCGCAGGCACCACCGCGGCTCCCACATTCCGGTGCCCTCGCCACCGCCTTCTCCACAACTGTATCCAGGACACCACCATGGCCTCCTCTTCCACCAAACTTTCCACCACAACCAGAGTCACCGCGACCTCATTTTCCCTCCAGGGTTCATCGTGTGGCCTGAAGTCCCTGCCTGGCCTCTCTGCGATCCCGCAGCCTGTGTCTCTTGTTTAGAAAGGGCTCGTTCCCCCCCGAGCTGTGCCGCTTGGTTGAGTGTTTCAGAACAATGTCAGCAAATACAGCACGGTCACCGCAGGTTAAAGCAGCAAATTCTCTCCTCTTCTGCTCCGTCTGCACAGTCTCAGCCTTGACCAACTATATTTGGCTAGTGTCACCCATGACACGAGCGCACACGTTTCCTTTATGGTAAATGGGCAGCACCAAGACCATGGTGTGAGATCAGGGAACAAGTTCCCGGGGGAAGAAGGAAGACTGGGACCGGCTCTTAGACTCACTGTTGGTCTTCACAAAGAAGCCAGAGTCCCGGAGAGACTGGCCAGGAGGAAGCCAGCAGCCTGAGCCTGTCAGTGAGCAGAGCGCGGTTGTCTCCCTCCTCCCACTCTTGACCGTGACCCTTTCAGGTGTCCTGACTCCCCTGCAGGCCGCCTTCAGGTGATGCTGAGCCTAGAGAAAGACCCTTGTCTCTGCCCCAACCTAGGCTGCCATCCTATGTCACAGTGTGGGGCAGGGACAGGAACCGGGAGTAGACTTTGGGGGCTTCAGGCCAGCAACAAACATGTCACCTCAGGCCTGGTGACAGAGAGGTCAGCTGAGAAGGGTGGCATGGGCAGCAGAGAGGAGAAGATCCAGTGTCCAGACCTTGCTATGGCTCCATGGTGTGCTCCCCTCTAACTCGCTCCTGCCTCCCTTCTGCCTCACTGAAGGGGGCAGCAGAGAGCAAGAGCGCAGCCTGGATTCCACTGGGACAGCTGAGCCTTGATCCTCAGAGGTCTGGATCCCCAAGAGGACAGGGGCAGAGCCTTGGCTGACCCCAGTGAGTGAGAATGGGCATGTGCAGGGTGACCAGCAGTTGTCCTGCCCACCAGTACCGTTTAAGTCATATTTCTCTTTTCTTCATGACTGTTGGGGGAGGAACAGACTCACCAAGAAAAAGAGGGTGGGTAAGAGACACAACGTGAGCATGTGGCAAGTTGTATGCCCCCCTTAGTGGCCTCCTCACCATGCTCAGATCATTACTGAGAATTCTCTAATTAGATCTGAATATTCCCAAGCTGTGTCCTGCTTTCCTGATTAACTGCATGACCCAAGCTATACTGAAGATTACATTGGCCACAATTACCTTCCCCCACTGCCCCTCACTCACCATAGGCTGCAGCTGCCTTCCCCCACTCCCCCTCACTCACCATAGGCTGCAGCTACCTTCCCCCACTGCCCCTCACTCACCATAGGCTGCAGCTGCCTTCCCCCACTGCCCCTCACTCACACACAGGCTGCAGCTGCCTTCCCCCACTGCCCCTCACTCACCATAGGCTGCAGCTCCCTTCCCCCACTCCCCCTCACTCACCACAGGCTGCATGTGTCGCACCACAGATAATTTTACTGCACAACACGATTGTCCACCTCAAAGCAGGGTCACCTGGACATCCCCATACCATGCACACGCCAGAAGAACCATTAAGTCAGCTCCTGGGAGGGACTCACTGTCTCTGGCTCCTCCCTACACTGGAACAAACAAAACACAAATTTGGCTTGAGCTGGGGGACAAAGGGCAGCTCTGGCACTTCTTTATAAGGTGGCAGGATCCAACCTTAGGACTTCTGGTGCTAGGTGTTTGTGGTGAGCGTTGTCTCTTGTTCTTTAGGAAGCCTGGGGAGCAGTGGCGAGGCCATGGAGCTGCTGACTGGGACTGGCCTGTGGCCCGCGGCCATATTCACAGTCATCTTCATACTGCTGGTGGATCTGATGCACAGGCGCCAGCGCTGGGCTGCCCGCTACCCACCAGGCCCTGCGCCGTGGCCTGTGCTGGGCAACCTGCTGCAGCTGGACTTAGAGAACATGCCGTATAGCATGTACAAGGTGAGTGACTTAGTGCTGGAAGGTAACGGAGGATGCGGTGTCCATTGGAGCAGGTAGTGGGAGTGGAGCCACAGGGTACACAGGGAACTGCGCCCCCGAGAAGGACCACCCCTTCCTGGTGGTGGCACTTGGACTTTCTTGGGCAACAGTTTTGAGGCACAAAGTCCAGGAGGTGAGGCAGGATGTGACAGCAGATTCCGGTCTGGTTGGACAGGGCAGCAGTCATAGAGGTCCCAAGTCTCTATGATCCTGTCTGTCATAGCTGAGGTCTTAGCATGGTGCCAGGTCCCAGGTCAAGCGCAGCCTGTGTGTCAGCACAGCAAGTGGACAGAGGGCTGTGGCTGGTGAATCTCTTGCTGCTGTGTGCTCTGTGGCCTCACTGCCCATCTCAAGAAACTTGAGTTTCCTCATAAGTGGTGAGATGCTAAGGGGCCCCCAGGACAGTGTCGGGGTCTGGAATGGTCTCTGCTGGGTGATCACATCTACTGTGAGTCCTTTGCTGGACTTAAACAATGAGAAGCCGGGCCTGGAGGGTTGACTCTGCTGTTAAGAGCACTTGCTGCTCCTCCAAAGGTCCTGAGTTCAATTCCGAATAACTAAATGGTGACTCACAGCTATCTATAATATGATCTGGTGCCCTATTCTGGTATGCATGAAGACAGATACGCACTTACGTAAAATAAAAACATCATTAAAAAGAACGAAAAAAGAAAAGAAGGCACAGTGTTAAGATGCCAAGTCTCAGGCTAGGGATCAAAGTAAGTGGAAGAGCATTCTCTCGGGACATATGAAGACCAAAGTTCAATAACAAGCAGCACACACACACACACACACACATACACACACTATGCCAATACTAGTGCAGTGAGCCTGGTTCTGGGCCCCATGGGGACCTCCACTTCCTAAGTGCTCTGACCCTCTGCTTCAGCTTCGAAACCGCTATGGTGACGTGTTCAGCCTGCAGATGGTCTGGAAGCCTGTGGTCATCATCAATGGCCTGAAGGCGGTGCAGGAAGCTCTGCTGACCCGTGGAGAGGACACTGCTGACCGCCCCGAAATGCCCATCTTTCAACACATTGGCCATGGACACAAAGCCCAAGGCAAAAGGCTGCTGGGTGGGGGAGGGGGAAGCACTCATAGCATCAGAACCAGACATGGTGGGTACTGGGCAGAGGAAGGACAGGGCATGATACAGATGACAAGCAGTTAGCAACTCAACGAGCAGCCACTGAAATCCATCATGGGGCCTACATAGCGGGCTGGAAGGTGGTAGACATGGGTTTTGGAGGAAGGTGGGAGGATATGAGTGATGCTCGTCCCAGAGCAGACGAGATATATGGGAGCAGTGGACGGCACAGCCAGGTGTCCTTGCTTACACACAGATGTGTCCACAGGTGTGGTCTTTGCACCTTATGGGCCCGAGTGGCGAGAGCAGCGGCGGTTCTCTGTGTCCACCCTGCGCAACTTCGGCCTGGGCAGGAAATCTCTGGAGCAGTGGGTGACAGAGGAGGCTGGCCACCTCTGTGATGCCTTAGCCGACCAGGCTGGTAGGTGAGTGGTGGGGTGTGCGCAAGGGCACAGCGAGATCGCACTGAGAACTTGATTTACTTGCATCTCTGCTCCCAGGGCATCCCCTCACTCCCTACATGCTCCTGAACAAAGCCGTGTGCAATGTGATCGCATCCCTCATTTACGCCCGCCGCTTTGAGTATGGAGACCCTTCCCTCATCAACATGCTAACAACATTGGAAGAAAACATGGGAGAGAATACTGGCTTGCTTCCTGAGGTAGGGGGGTGGGGCAGCCTGCAGATCCAATTCTGTGATATCCATCCTACCAGAGGAGCCTTACGCAGTGGATTTGGAGAGCAAGACTTCTAGAAATGTCTACCACAGGAATAAAAGCATAGAGCTTGGCAAAACTGGAACAACAGGAGGGAACAAGTGGACCAAAGTCGGGTGACTAGAAAGCTGACAGCCGGTGCCCTCTCTATATATGGAAGCTACAAAAGCCTGTGAAAGCTTTAGAGTAGAATATTCCTTTGGTTCACCCTGGGAAACAAGAGCCTGAACTAAAGAGGAGACAGGTGAGGAGAGGAGCGCACCGGGCCTTGGGTCCATTGTGGGAGAGGCTGGAAAGTGAGACTAGTTGAGATCAACATTGAGCAGAGGCACCCAGGGGCCAGAGAGACGGACAGTGGATAAGGGAGCTTGCCAACAAGCCTGGCACTTGAGTGCGGTTCCAGTAAGGACAGAAGTGACTCCGTTTGTTTTCCTCTGACGGCAACATTCTTGTTGTGGCAACAACACTCTCCACATCATGCATGTACAAACACACGTTGAAATAATAATGATTATCATTATTATTATTAGAAATCTTATTTACTTCACACATTAAATGAAAAGGCAACAAGATTGCCTAGCACCTTTTCTGTGTGTGTTACAGGTTCTGAACACGTTCCCAATTCTCCTGCGTATCCCGGGGTTGGCCGACAAGGTCTTCCCGGCACAAAAGACATTCATGACTATGGTGGATGCGCTGCTGGCTGAGCACAGGAGAACCTGGGACGTTGACAAGCCACCTCAAAGCCTAACTGATGCCTTCTTGGCTGAGATGGAGAAGGTGAGAGATGGTGAGATGTAGTGTCCAGCATGCAGTGGCTAACCCAGTGACCGCCAAGTGTGGCCTCCTGCAGACACAGGCTGGGTATCATGGGCCTTTTCCCTCTTTACTTTGAGTCCACTGTCTCTCTCTGGGCCCAGGCCAAGGGGAAGCCTGAGAGCAGCTTCAATGATGCGAATCTACGTCTCGTTGTCTCTGATCTGTTTGGTGCTGGGATTGTGACCACGTCAACCACGCTGTCCTGGGCCCTGCTGCTCATGATCCTGCACCCGGATGTGCAGCGTGAGCCTGGCTGGGCTGGGAAGAAAGAAGGAGGAGGGACGAGGCAGTGTCCTTAAGTTTCCCTGGGACACTTGTGGCTCCTGGCCCAGGATTGCCCCAGACTCCAGCATGGGTGATGGCCATCTTTCTCTCATGGACCCAGCCCTTAGCAGAGAGGTAGTGTAGGGACAAGGGTCATTGTCTTGGGCATCCTTAACTGAAGGGATGCTGTCCCCTCAGGCCGTGTCCAGCAGGAGATCGATGAAGTCCTAGGGCAGGCGCGGCACCCAGAGATGGCCGACCAGGCCCGCATGCCCTACACCAATGCTGTCATCCATGAGGTGCAGCGCTTTGCGGACATTGTCCCATTGAATTTGCCACACCTGACGTCACGTGACATTGAAGTACAGGGCTTCCACATCCCTAAGGTAGGCATGGGCCCTCCTAACAATAGCATGGCCACCAGCCAACAAGGGCAAGAAAGGCCAAAATCATGCACCCTGGATTTCCATGTGGGTCTGGAACCATCCTGGGTGTGAGTATGCTTCAGCCTTTCCTGGGAGTCCTCGGGGAAAATGAGTGTCCAATGAGATGATCCACGGTGGAAAATAGGAGCTATCACAGACGTGGACGAAGCACTAGTTTCGAAGGTCACCCATTACTAATGAAGGAGCTGTGATACTCTGACGAAGGGACTCAGTGTGTGGAGGAGGAAGAGGTTGTGCATGCAAATTTGGGGCCCCACCACAGTCCATATTGACACAGTGTGTCTCCCGCCAGGGGACGATGCTCATCACGAACCTGTCCTCTGTGCTGAAGGACGAGACCGTCTGGGAGAAACCCCTCCACTTCCATCCTGAGCACTTCCTGGACGCCCAGGGACACTTTGTGAAGCATGAGGCCTTCATGCCATTCTCCGCAGGTGCCCACGGGGTGCCTGGCTCCCTGTGTCTTCCCAGGGTGCCTTGGAGGGTGGAGATCCTAACAGGACCCAGACTAACCAAGCCTCTCTCCCACCTACAGGCCGCCGCATATGCCTGGGGGAGCCCCTGGCCCGCATGGAGCTCTTCCTCTTCTTCACCTGCCTCCTGCAGCGCTTTAGCTTCTCGGTGCCCGATGGACAGCCCAGGCCCAGCGACCAAGGCATCTTCGCACTGCCAGTTTTTCCAAAGCCTTACCAACTCTGTGTAGCCGTGCGCTAGCAGGGCCAGTGGCTCTATCCTTCTGCTCAGCCTGCGCTGATTGAATGTTCAATAAACAAGTTCTGTGGCTGCAACTCAGACTCCTGGTCCAATTCCCATCCTTGTTTCAACTGTGTCCCAAGTCTTCAGTCCACAGTCAGGCTTGCCCCTCTATCTGGTCAGCCCAAGCTAGGAGCAGCCTTAATGTTGTGAGAAAAGAGATTCTTGACACAGAACAGTGGCCTTCAGTATCCAGTGTGGGAGGATGAAGCAAGAAGGTTGCAAGGTCAAGGCCAGCATGGGCATTCTAGCCTAGACTACTTAATGAGATGCTTTCTCATAAAGGGGGCGGGGGAGCTAAATAGCCACAGGAAGTGATGAAGGGAGGAGGAGGAAACGAGAGGGAGGAGACACGACCTAACCCAGACTCCAGCAACAATCAGGGCAAACTTTCTCCCTTGGACTCAGCCCTTACCTTCGTTGTTACACAGAGGCAAAGGGGAGTGACTGCTTCACTGAGGGGACGCTGTCCCCCCAGGCATAGTCCAATGAGAGATTGATGAAGTCCTAGGGCAGACGCGGTGGCCAGAGATGGCCGCCCAGGCCCGCATGCCCTACACTAATGCTGTCGTCCATGAGGTGCAGCGCTTTGGGGACATTGCCCCATTGGACTTGCCCTGCCTCACATCCCGTGACATTGAAGTCCAGGACTTTCTCATCCCCAAGGTAGGCATGGGCCCCTCTGCTCTTACATCATGGCCACTGCCACACAAGGCCAGGGAAGACCAAGGCCACTCCACCCTAGATTTCCAGCCTGCTGTCGGGCCCATCTTGAGAGTCCTCAGGAAAGAGAAATGCCAAAGGAAAAAGGCCACGGAGATTTTAGGAGGCACTGCACATAGGAATGGGCTCTGGGTTGAGCACCCATGGGAGATCTGTTTCAGGGCCCTCCAGGTGTGGAGAGCTCGGAGGCTGAGCTTGAATGTGGCCTGAGGTCAGACTCAAACAGACAGAGACCACTTGCCTAAACCGTGTCGGCTGGTATACATGGTGCCACAATGCCTCAGCCCCAGATGTGCAAACACTGGTATTGGCACGTCGCCGGGTCTCTGGTAAGGCCATCCTACTGTCTGATGGGATGCAAGCATTCCTCCTGGAATGTGCAGAGTAGAAGTTGTCACCCCCCTCCAGTGGAGTCTGTTTTACAAGTACTACACAGGCCTGAGTCTAAGACCCCCCTTTTCTTTTGCTAAGGCCCCCAAAGAGGGGAGAGTCTCCTGGACTGGGGTCAATGCTCCCGCCAACAGAGAAACTGCAGTTTCAAAACTCTCTTTGCTTGGAACTATTTTCTGTTCCTCTCTAAATTTTAACTACATTTCACTCCTAAGTTGGGACTCCTCAAGCGTAGCAATGGTTGCTATAAGACCCTCACCCGGGGCTGCAGCCAGGGACTGCCTGTGGCCGAAGTAGTTCTGTTTCACTTCCACCTATTAAAAGAGACATGACTAGAGATTAATCATTAGTTAATAAGTTACACTATGGCGTACAAAGAAATAGAGTATTTCAAAAGACTCCAGGTAGCAGGAACGAGAAGAATAGAGAAACATCCTGGCACACAGGTGCTGGGCACAAGTTTCGTTAGAGAGAGGACATTGGCCCTGGACAGAGAAAGCACATACATACTGATATCAAGCCAGTAACTTAGGAGTGATGACGTCTTCCTGCAATGTACTTTGTAATGTTTCCTTCGAAGCTGTAATTCAAAAAATGACAACACAATAACTTCGCATTCTGTATCTGTACTGTGTATGTTTGGTTGCTCACTGACTCCCGTGAGACCGCTCTGTGGAAACTGTAACCACCACAAACCCCTCTGTTTTAGAAGAAGAAATATATGTAATGCTAGACTGCTTGGCTACAAAATGCACTCAGCTAAAGACTTGTCTGTGTGTCAGTTCACCTTATTTCTGTTCACCGACACTCCAAAGGCCCCCAATTCCAAGGACCTATCCCCGACTGAGCTAATGGTCCATGACATTTGTGTGTAGCTTGGCTCTCCTGGACTCACTTTGTAGACCAGGCTGGCCTCAAATTCAAGGTGATGTCCCTGCCTCTGCCTCCTGAGGGCTAGGATTACAGGGGTGCACCACCACCACCCGGCATTAATGTCATCTCGGCTTTATTTTGTTACGGCATCACTAATACTCACAAACCTTACCATTAATTGCTGTGCTTGGAATCAAACGCAAGGCTTTATGCACACTCAGCACACGCCAGTGTACCACACCCCAGAGTGTATGTGTGCATGTTTATTTGTGTTCTCTGTAGGCACATGTGTGTAGTGTAGGCTTAGGCATGTGTAAGGAGTGTTGGCATGTGTGTGGTGTGTAGGCATGTGTGTGGTGTGTTGGCATGTGTGTGGTGTGTTGGCATGTGTGTGGTGTGTTGGCATGTGTGTGCTGTGTAGGCATGTGTGTGGTGTGTTGGCATGTGTGTGCTGTGTAGGCATGTGTGTGGTGTGTTGGCATGTGTGTGGTGTGTTGGCATGTGTGTGGTGTGTTGGCATGTGTGTAGTGTGTAGGGTGTGGTGTGTAGGCATGTATGTGGTGTATAGGCATGTGTGTCATGTATCAACATGTGTGCTGTTGTGTAGGTTTGTGTGCATGGGCAGCAGGTGGTACAGAACCCTCTGCAGAAGCAGTTCTCGATGCTTCTACAACATGTCAGCCTGTGTGGTGGGGCTCACATCCCTGCATGCACCTCTTCAACACCACCGGAAGTCACAAAGCCAAAGCCCATCTATTTGGGGATATCTCTCATGACGGAACCAGTTGTAAGTGTGCTCAGTGTCTCAAGGTGGGCTCCTCAAATAATGTGAGGAGTTCTCCTGTGATGGATGTGAAGTGTCATTCCCCATTTCTTTTCATTAATTTTGGTAAAATGTGAGGATTTTAAAGCTCAGATCACCAATGCAAAGATGGATTGTTGCGATCACAGTCCACAACTCTTTGAAGTGACTCTTGTCTCCTCCAAGTCAATTTCAGTCTGGGACATGACTGATATACTGCTGTTGCATTTTGAATTCCTTTTCCATTCACTTTTGTCTTTTCAAAATTTTTCTCATTTTTTTCCTTGAGTTTTAAATCAAAATAATTACAAATTCTGTGTCACATACCAACTGTGCATCATCTCAAGCAACGATTCAGTGGCTTTGGATTGCATAGGTAACATCCTATCATAACTGCCCACAGTTCTGAGGAGGCCTCACACCATGAGGGTACAGTAACCATCCAGGAAGGAAAACTTCACCGGCCCTAAGTGACCTCCAGCCTCCATTGCCCAAACTCAGCCTTCCCAAGGCAGCAGCCAGAAGTCACTGTCCTCCCAGTGAGTGATGTCACACTTCCCAGGCTGACTGGGTTAGCACTTCCCACCATGCCTAGAGGGAGGAGAACAACCTGGGACCGGCTCTTAGACTCACTGTTGGTCTTCACAATGAAGCCAGCAGAGGGAAACAGCTCGCAGGACAGAGTCCAGGAGAGACCTGCCCAGGATCTATTTGTCCAGTTCCAGTGGAGGACACAGGACAGAGATTATGTGTTGCCTCTTTACAGAGAACTGCAAATCTGGGAGCACCAGTGACCCCTGATGGCCAGGGACTCAGTTCCAGCTTGCTGTGGCAGAACTGGCTCACCTGTGCAGCTGGCATGAAAACAGGACCCAAGCCCCCTAGATGTCACATGACCCCAGTCCTGTAGAGGTGACATGACCCTGGGAAAACCACAGTGGTTCACATGGCTGAGAGCACGTGGACTGAGGGTGAAGGGAAACAGACAGTGCTAGCAGGCAGCTGTTTAGCAGAGAATCCAGGTCACCTCCCAAGAGCAAGTGACAGACCAGGGAACCCTTTACAACTGAAGATTACATTGGCCCCAGCTGCCTTCCCCCACTGCCCGTCACTCACACACAGCCTGCAGCTGCCTTCCCGCACTGCCCCTCACTCACCACAGGCTGCAGCTGCCTTCCCCCACTGCCCCTCACTCACCACAGGCTGCAGCTGCCTTCCCCCCTGCCCCTCACTCACACACAGGCTGCAGCTGCCTTCCCCCACTGCCCCTCACTCACCACAGGCTGCAGCTGCCTTCCCCCACTGCCCCTCACTCACCAAAGGCTGCAGCTGCCTTCCCCCACTGCCCCTCACTCACACACAGGCTGAAGCTGCCTTCGCCCACAGCCCCTCACTCACCACAGGCTGCAGCTGCCTTCCCCCACTGCCCCTCACTCACCACAGGCTGTAGCTGCCTTCCCCCACTGCCCCTCACTCACCACAGGCTGTAGCTGCCTTCCCTCAAGGCCCCTCACTCACACACAGGGCTATAGCCTCTCTCCCTTAACTGTAGGAGACATCCTGCCAGTGGTCATGCTCCTACAGAAGCGAGAACTCTTAGTGACAGTCACCACGCATGTCCTGCCTACCTGTAATGTGTTCCATGAAGCTCTGGGGAGCTTTTATTTTCTTCTGAGGCAATGGCTTCATGTCCTCAAGCTGTGCATGTGTGGCACACTGGGTTATTTTACTGTAGAACATGATTGTCCACATCAAAGCAGGGTCCCCTGAACATCCCCCTCCCCACCATGCTCGGCCCTGAAGAATCCCTCCTGGGAGGGATTGACCATCTCTGGCTCCTCCCTACACTTCCCCAAACAAAACACTGAATGCAGCTGGAGCAGAGGACAAAGGGCAGCCCTGGCACCCCATTATAAGGTGGCAGGTTCCAAGCCAGGGATTTCTGGTCCTAGGTGTTTCTGTCCCTTGTTCTTTAGGAAGCCTGGGGAGCAGTGGCGAGGCCATGGAGCTGCTGACTGGGACTGGCCTGTGGCCCGCGGCCATATTCACAGTCATCTTCATACTGCTGGTGGATCTGATGCACAGGCGCCAGCGCTGGGCTGCCCGCTACCCACCAGGCCCTGCGCCGTGGCCTGTGCTGGGCAACCTGCTGCAGCTGGACTTAGAGAACATGCCGTATAGCATGTACAAGGTGAGTGACTTAGGGCTGGGAGGTAACGGAGGATGCGGTGTCCATTGGAGCAGGTAGTGGGAGTGGAGCCACAGGTTACACAGGGAACTGCGCCCCCAGAAGGACCACCCCTTCCTGGTGGTGGCACTTGGACTTTCTTGGGCAACAGTTTTGAGGCACAAAGTCCAGGAGGTTAGGCAAGATGTGACAGCAGATTCCGGTCTGGTTGGACAGGGCAGCAGTCATAGAGGTCCCAAGTCCCTATGATCCTGTCTGTCATAGCTGAGGTCTTAGCATGGTGCCAGGTCCCAGGTCAAGCGCAGCCTGTCTGTGAGCACAGCAAGTGGACAGAGGGCTGTGGCTGGTGAATCTGTTGCTGCTGTGTGCTCTGTGGCCTCACTGCCCATCTCAAGGAACCTGAGTTTCCTCATATGTCGTGAGATGCTAAGAGGACAGTTCTCTGAGTCTGGAAAGGTCACATCTGAATGATCACATTTACTTTACGTTATTGCTGAACTTAAACGATGAGAAGCCAGGGCTGGAGAGGTGGCTCCGTGGTTAAGAGCACTGGCTACTCTTCCAGAGGTCCTGAGTTCAATTCCCAGCAACGACATGGTGACTCAGAACCATCTGTAATGTATCTGGTGCCCTCTTCTGGTGTGCATGAAGCAGTGTACGCATTTACACAAAATAAACAAATCTTTAAAAAGAAAGATAAAACCAGGGAAGGCGCAGTTGTAAGACGCCAGGTCTCAGGCTGGGAATGAAAGTCAGTGGAAGAGCATTCTCCTGGGATATATGAAGACCAAGGGACAATAACAAGCAACACACACACACTATGCAGATGCTTGTGCAGTGAGCCTGGTTCTAGGCCCCATGGGGACCTCCACTTCCTAAGTGCTCTGTCCCTCTGCTTCAGCTTCGAAACCGCTACGGTGACGTGTTCAGCCTGCAGATGGCCTGAAAGCCTGTCATTGTGATCAATGGCCTGAAGGCCGTGCGGGAAGCTCTGGTGACCTGTGGAGAGGACACTGCTGACCGCCCTAAAATGCCCATGTTTCAGCACTTTGGCCATGGACACAAGGCTCAAGGCAAAATACTGCTGGGTGGTAGGGAGCAGTGATGGCATCAGAGCCAGACATGGTGGGTACTGGGCAGAGGAAGGACAGGGCGTGATACAGGTGACAAGCAGTTAGCAACTCAACAAGCAGCCACTGAAATCCATCCTGGGACCTACGTAGCGGGCTAGAAGGTGGTAGACATGGGTTTTGGAGGAAGGTGGGAGGATATGAGTGATGCTCGTCCCAGAGCAGACGAGATATATAGGAGCAGTGGCCGGCACAGCCAGGTGTCCTTGCTTACACACAGATGTGTCCGCAGGACTGGCATTTGCACCTGATGGGCCCGAGTGGCGAGAGCAGCGGCGGTTCTCTGTGTCCACCCTGCGCAACTTCGGCCTGGGCAGGAAATCTCTGGAGCAGTGGGTGACCGAGGAGGCTGGCCACCTCTGTGACGCCTTAGCCGACCAGGCTGGTAGGTGAGTGGTGGGGTGTGCGCAAGGGCACAGCGAGATCGCACTGAGAACTTGATTTACTTGCATCTCTGCTCCCAGGGCATCCCCTCACTCCCTACATGCTCCTGAACAAAGCCGTGTGCAATGTGATCGCATCCCTCATTTACGCCCGCCGCTTTGAGTATGGAGACCCTTCCCTCATCAACATGCTAACAACATTGGAAGAAAACATGGGAGAGACTAATGGCTTGCTTCCCGAGGTAGGGGGCTTGGGGCAGCCTACAGATCCACTTGTGACATCCTTCCTCCCAGAGGAGCCTTAGGCAGGGGATTTGGAGAGCAAGACTTCTAGAAATGTCTACCACAGGAATAAAAGCATAGAGCTTGACAAACCTAGAACAAACGTAGGGAAAAAGTGGACCAAGGTCAGGTGTCTAGAACAGGGATGGCCGGTGCCCTCTATCTATATGAAAGCTACAAATGCCTGTAAAAATTTCAGAGTAGAATATTCCTTCTGTTCACCCTGGGAAACAAGAGTCTGAGGCTGAAACTAAAGAGGAGACAGGTGATGAGAGGAGCGCACCGGGCCTTGGGTCCATTGTGGGAAAGGCTGGAAAGTGAGACTAGTTGAGATCAACATTGAGCAGAGGCACCCAGGGGCCAGAGAGACGGACAGTGGGTAAGGGAGCTTGCCAAGCAAGCCTGGCACTTGAGTGCAGTTCCTGGAAGCCATTTACTAAGAACGGAACTGACTCTGTTTTCCTCTGACTTCAACATTCTTATTGTGGCAACTACACTCTCCACATCATGTATATACAAACACACGTTGAAAAAATTATGATGATCAGGATTATTAGAAATCTTATTTACTTCACATATTAAATGAAGAGGCAACAAGATTGCCTAGCACCTTTTCTGTATGTCTTACAGGTTCTGAACACGTTCCCAATTCTCCTGCGTATCCCGGGGTTGGCCGACAAGGTCTTCCCGGGACAAAAGTCATTTATGACCATGGTGGATAAGCTGATAACTGAGCACAGGAGAACCTGGGACGCTGACAATCCGCCTCAAGGCCTGACTGATGCCTTCTTGGCTGAGATGGAGAAGGTGAAAGATGATGAGATGTAGTGTCCAGCATGCAGTGGCTAACCCAGTGACCCCCAAGTGTGGCCTCCTGCAGACACTAGCAGGGTTTCATGGGCCTTTTCCCACTTTACTCTGAGTCCACTGTCTCTCTCTGGCCCAGGCCAAGGGGAAGCCTGAGAGCAGCTTCAATGATGCGAATCTACGTCTCGTTGTCTCTGATCTGTTTGGTGCTGGGATTGTGACCACGTCAACCACGCTGTCCTGGGCCCTGCTGCTCATGATCCTGCACCCGGATGTGCAGCGTGAGCCTGGCTGGGCTGGGAAGAAAGAAGGAGGAGGGACGAGGCAGTGTCCTTAAGCTTCCCTGGGACACTTGTGGCTCCTGGCAGGGGTTTGCCCCAGACTCCAGCATGGGTGATGGCCATCTTTCTCTCATGGACCCAGCCCTTAGCAGAGAGGTAGTGTAGGGACAAGGGTCATTGTCTTGGGCATCCTTAACTGAAGGGATGCTGTCCCCTCAGGCCGTGTCCAGCAGGAGATTGATGAAGTCCTAGGGCAGGCGCGGCGCCCAGAGATGGCCGACCAGGCCCGCATGCCCTACACCAATGCTGTCATCCATGAGGTGCAGCGCTTTGCGGACATCGCCCCATTGAATTTGCCACACATGACGTCACGTGACATTGAAGTCCAAGGCTTCCGCATCCCTAAGGTAGGCATGGGCCCTCCTAACAATAGCATGGCCACTAGCCAACAAGGGCAGGAAAGGCCAAAACACATGCGCCCTGGATCTCCACATGGCACCTGTATCATCCCAGGAGTGAGTATGCTGCAGCCCTTCATGGGAGTCCTGAGGGAAGCTGGACATCCAACCGGTTTATCCATAGTGGAGAATAGGAATCACTGCACTTGTGGATGGGGTCCTGGTTTGGGACGCCATCCATCACTAGTGAAGCGGCTGAGACACTCTGGCCAAAAGACCAAGTGTGTTGAGGCAGAGAAGGTTGTTCATATAAATCTGGAGCCCCACGACAGTCCATGTTCACACCATATGCTTCCTCCCAGGGGATGATGCTCATCCCTAACCTGTCCTCCGTGCTGAAGGACGAGACCGTCTGGGAGAAACCCCTCCACTTCCATCCTGAGCACTTCCTGGACGCCCAGGGACACTTTGTGAAGCATGAGGCCTTCCTGCCATTCTCCGCAGGTGCCCACGGGTGCCTGGATCCCTGTGCCTTCCCAGGGTGCCTCAGGGTGGAGATTCTACCAGGACCCAGAGTGACAAAGCCTCTCTTCCACCTACAGGCCGCCGCGCATGCCAGAGCTCAGGGAGGATGGCACACTGCAGGCTGTCTGTCAGATGTGTCAGAGGGCGGGACTTCCGGGCACCAAGAGTGACTCAGGTTGAGGACATTGCACACAGGGAAGCTCACTGAGCCCCACTGTCCAGGGACTTGGGGGATCCCATAGCCATGGAGCACCCGCGTGGCTCACCCATCTCCATACCCTCCTTCTGGGGGATGGTCTGATGTACTTTGATACTAATTAAGAAAAAGCCATCCCATCTGGGCAGGGCAACTGAGCTAGGTGTGGCTAAGGTTCCCAGGCTTAGAGAGAGAGGGGAATCCTGGGAGGAAGAGAAGAAAAGGATCCTGAGAAGAGAAGAGAGGAAGGCAGCCATGGGTTAGGTGGAAGAGAAACACGTGGCCAGCATGGATGGAGGATTCGCCCCGATGAAGAACATTAGCAAGTATTTGGGATTGGCAGGTAGCTTGATAGACGTTATTAGAAACAGATGGCATGGGACTGGGGCGGGGATGGGACACCTGCCCCACTCTGAGAAGTAGTTAATGTCTGGCCCCGCCCCAGGTTAACTAAAGCTCTTTTGATATATAACGAGTGTCTGTGTCTTGACTGACTGCGAGCTGGACATAATATTGATAATTTTAAAACAACAAGTGGGGCTGGGGAGATGGCTCAGAGGTTAAGAGCACTGTCTGCTCTACAGAGGTCCTAGGTTCAATTCCCAGCACCCACATGATGGCTGAATCCATCTAGAGTGAGATCTGGTGCCCTCTTCTGGTGTGCAGGGCAACAGGCAGGTAAAAGCACTATGTACGTAATAAACAAATAAATCTTGAAATTTAAAAAAAATGGCGCTCCATGTGGGGCAGGTATCCACACTCTTAATAATCATATTTTGTCATAGTCTGAAAGAGAGGAATAACTCCCAGAGAGCGTCCATGGGCCAGAGCAAAGATGGCTACATACACATGGCCGGTTTGAGAGCCAGAACTAGGAGGCTGGCAGTCTTATAAACTGGCCTGGGGAATGGAGTTAATTTCCTAAAAAAAAAAAATAGTGAAAACTAAATTCCAAGGAATGGTGGACATTATGTGTAGGCCTGTGTGTGGTATGTAAGCTCATGTGATGCATGTTTGTGTGTGTTGGCATGTGTGCATGTTGTATACACATGCATGTGTACATATGACTGTTTGTGCAAGTGTGTACGTGTGCATGTCTATCAGTGTGTGAAAGCATGTATCTGTGTGTTAGCATGCGTCTGCCTTTGTGTGTGTGAATGTGGGTATAGGTAAATGTGTTGTGTTTCTGTGCATAACGGTGTGTCTTTGTGTGAGAGTATATCTGTGTGTGTGTGTGTGTGTGTGTGTGTGCGTGTGTGTGTGTGTGTGTGGTTTGGATCCACTATACTGTTTTCCAGAACTGCTCTGTCATCTGACCTTCCATCAGGAGAACCAGGAGGCACGGGCCCCCAGCAACCAGCAACACTCCAGATGTCCCAGCATTTCTTGCTTTGGGGTCCTCAGTCCTTCCTGAAACACATATGGTTAGTGCAGGCCACACACAGACCTGTGGGCTGAGCCATTTCTCAGTAGCCAAGAGAGGACAACGAACCCAGCAGTGCCACCAAGGAAGACCCTGCAAGGGCTGAGGATCGCTCTCCTCTCCTCCTGCCCAGCTCACGCTGGCACGCTGCCTGGCCCCGATTGTTGAAAGAAGCTCTCCTGTGTCTGTCTGTGAAGCTGAAATACGAATAAACAGAGAGGAGATCTTTCAACCGCTGCCTTAAACAAGCTATAAACAAATGCTTTACCACTGAGCTCTATCCTTGACTCCACCGTAGCGGTGGGGCTTTTTACCCCCACTTTCTGTTTCTAGAAGGAATTGTGGGGGTTTTCTCTGTGCTTTAGTTTTTCTCATTCAATATATTTTGACGATTCTTCCCTTCTATATCTGCTTGGCTTTTCCTTTTATTTCTTTCTTTTCATTGATGGTTTTTTAGTGCTATGTGTTGAGCCCAGGGTTTTGGAACATGCTGACTACAAGCCTAGCCTTTAGTATGGGGTGGGAGGAGTTCATGTTTGTGGGTTCCTTATTGCTGTAGTTTGAATATCAGATTGTTTCCATTCACCTCAGGTTGTTGTCTGAATACCATCTGCAGTTTGACCCTCTGGTTGTTTCACAGTGTTGTTGCTAATTTCCACATGCTTGTCCAGTTTCACGTCACTGCTGTTGTGTAGGAGAACGCGCCCATCCCACAGTGGCAGGAAAATCCTGCTTATGACTTTTTTTTGAGACAAGGTCTGTCTTGTAGCCCAGGCTGGCTTGGAACCCCATATGTAGATCAGGCTGGTCTCCAACTCAGAGATCCACTTCCCACTGCTCTGCCACCACTGCACTACCAGATCCATAGCCAGTTCCTTAGAGACGCCTGGGTGCCCTCCACCAACACAACGCCCTCCTGGCTCCATAATTTGATTGCTGTTGCTCACTATGATTCTCAAAGTCCTTATTTTACTCAGCACCACAGACACCTTCCCCCATATCTCCTCCTTTCCTGTAGCCAGCAGACCGTCTTCTACTTGCTCCGCAGGCACCACCGCGGCACCCACATCCCGGTGCCCTCGCCACCGCCTTCTCCACAACTGTATCCAGGACACCACCATGGCCTTCTCTTCCACCAAACTTTCCACCACAACCAGAGTCACCATGACCTCATTTTCCCTCCAGGGTTCATCGTGTGGCCTGAAGTCCCTGCCTGGCCTCTCTGCGATCCCGCAGCCTGTGCCTCTTATTTAGAAAGGGCTCGTTCCCCCCGAGCTGTGCCGCTTGATTGAGTATTTCAGAACAATGTCAGCAAATACAGCACGGTCACCGCAGGTTAAAGCAGCAAATTCTCTCCTCTTCTGCTCTGTCTGCAGAGTCTCAGCCTTGACCAACTATATTTGGCTAGTGTCACCCATGACACGAGCGCACACATTTCCTTTATGGTAAATGGGCAGCACCAAGACCATGGTGTGAGATCAGGGAACAAGTTCCCGGGGGAAGAAGGAAGACTGGGACCGGCTCTTAGACTCACTGTTGGTCTTCACCAAGAAGCCAGAGTCCCGGAGAGACTGGCCAGGAGGAAGCCAGCAGCCTGAGCCTGTCAGTGAGCAGAGCACGGTTGTCTCCCTCCTCCCACTCTTGACCGTGACCCTTTCAGGTGTCCTGACTCCCCTGCAGGCCGCCTTCAGGTGATGCTGAGCCTAGAGAAAGACCCTTGTCTCTGCCCCAACCTAGGCTGCCATCCTATGTCACAGTGTGGGGCAGGGACAGGAACCGGGAGTAGACTTTGGGGGCTTCAGGCCAGCAACAAACATGTCACCTCAGGCCTGGTGACAGAGAGGTCAGCTGAGAAGGGGTGGCATGGGCAGCAGAGAGGAGAAGATCCAGTGTCCAGACCTTGCTATGGCTCCATGGTGTGCTCCCCTCTAACTCGCTCCTGCCTCCCTTCTGCCTCACTGAAGGGGGCAGCAGAGAGCAAGAGCGCAGCCTGGATTCCACTGGGACAGCTGAGCCTTGATCCTCAGAGGTCTGGATCCCCAAGAGGACAGGGGCAGAGCCTTGGCTGACCCCAATGAGTGAGAATGGGCATGTGCAGGGTGACCAGCAGTTGTCCTGCCCACCAGTACCGTTTAAGTCATATTTCTCTTTTCTTCATGACTGTTGGGGGAGAAACAGACTCACCAAGAAAAAGAGGGTGGGTAAGAGACACAACGTGAGCATGTGGCAAGTTCTATGCCCCCCTTAGTGGCCTCCTCACCATGCTCAGATCATTACTGAGAATTCTCTAATTAGATCTGAATATTCCCAAGCTGTGTCCTGCTTTCCTGATTAACTGCATGACCCAAGCTATACTGAAGATTACATTGGCCACAATTACCTTCCCCCACTGCCCCTCACTCACCATAGGCTGCAGCTGCCTTCCCCCACTCCCCTCACTCACCATAGGCTGCAACTGCCTTCCCCCACTCCCCCTCACTCACCACAGGCTGCAGCTACCTTCCCCCACTGCCCCTCACTCACCATAGGCTGCAGCTGCCTTCCCCCACTGCCCCTCACTCACCACAGGCTGCAGCTACCTTCCCCCACTGCCCCTCACTCACCATAGGCTGCAGCTACCTTCCCCCACTCCCCCTCACTCACCACAGGCTGCAGCTACCTTCCCCCACTGCCCCTCACTCACCATAGGCTGCAGCTGCCTTCCCCCACTGCCCCTCACTCACCACAGGCTGCAGCTACCTTCCCCCACTGCTCCTCACTCACCACAGGCTGCAGCTGCCTTCCTCCACTCCCCCTCACTCACCACAGGCTGCAGCTACCTTCCCCCACTGCCCCTCACTCACCATAGGCTGCAGCTACCTTCCCCCACTGCCCCTCACTCACCATAGGCTGCAGCTGCCTTCCCCCACTCCCCCTCACTCACCACAGGCTGCAGCTACCTTCCCCCACTGCCCCTCACTCACCATAGGCTGCAGCTGCCTTCCCCCACTCCCCCTCACTCACCACAGGCTGCAGCTACCTTCCCCCACTGCCCCTCACTCACCATAGGCTGCAGCTACCTTCCCCCACTGCCCCTCACTCACCATAGGCTGCAGCTGCCTTCCCCCACTCCCCCTCACTCACCATAGGCTGCAGCTGCCTTCCCCCACTGCCCCTCACTCACCATAGGCTGCAGCTGCCTTCCCCCACTGCCCCTCACTCACACACAGGCTGCAGCTGCCTTCCCCCACTGCCCCTCACTCACCATAGGCTGCAGCTGCCTTCCCCCACTCCCCCTCACTCACCACAGGCTGCATGTGTCGCACCACAGATAATTTTACTGCACAACACGATTGTCCACCTCAAAGCAGGGTCACCTGGACATCCCCATACCATGCACACGCCAGAAGAACCATTAAGTCAGCTCCTGGGAGGGACTCACTGTCTCTGGCTCCTCCCTACACTGGAACAAACAAAACACAAATTTGGCTTGAGCTGGGGGACAAAGGGCAGCTCTGGCACTTCTTTATAAGGTGGCAGGATCCAACCTTAGGACTTCTGGTGCTAGGTGTTTGTGGTGAGCGTTGTCTCTTGTTCTTTAGGAAGCCTGGGGAGCAGTGGCGAGGCCATGGAGCTGCTGACTGGGACTGGCCTGTGGCCCGCGGCCATATTCACAGTCATCTTCATACTGCTGGTGGATCTGATGCACAGGCGCCAGCGCTGGGCTGCCCGCTACCCACCAGGCCCTGCGCCGTGGCCTGTGCTGGGCAACCTGCTGCAGCTGGACTTAGAGAACATGCCGTACAGCATGTACAAGGTGAGTGACTTAGTGCTGGGAGGTAACGGAGGATGCGGTGTCCATTGGAGCAGGTAGTGGGAGTGGAGCCACAGGGTACACAGGGAACTGCGCCCCCGAGAAGGACCACCCCTTCCTGGTGGTGGCACTTGGACTTTCTTGGGCAACAGTTTTGAGGCACAAAGTCCAGGAGGTTAGGCAAGATGTGACAGCAGATTCCGGTCTGGTTGGACAGGGCAGCAGTCATAGAGGTCCCAAGTCCCTATGATCCTGTCTGTCATAGCTGAGGTCTTAGCATGGTGCCAGGTCCCAGGTCAAGCGCAGCCTGTGTGTCAGCACAGCAAGTGGACAGAGGGCTGTGGCTGGTGAATCTCTTGCTGCTGTGTGCTCTGTGGCCTCACTGCCCATCTCAAGGAACTTGAGTTTCCTCATAAGTGGTGAGATGCTAAGGGGCCCCAGGACAGTGTCAGGGTCTGGAATGGTCTCTGCTGCGTGATCACATCTACTGTGAGTCCTTTGCTGGACTTAAACAATGAGAAGCCGGGCCTGGAGGGTTGACTCTGCTGTTAAGAGCACTTGCTGCTCCTCCAAAGGTCCTGAGTTCAATTCCGAATAACTAAATGGTGACTCACAGCTATCTATAATATGATCTGGTGCCCTATTCTGGTATGCATGAAGACAGATATGCACTTACGTAAAATAAAAACATCATTAAAAAGAACGAAAAAAGAAAAGAAGGCACAGTTAAGATGCCAAGTCTCAGGCTAGGGATCAAAGTAAGTGGAAGAGCATTCTCTCGGGACATATGAAGACCAAAGTTCAATAACAAGCAGCACACACACACACACACACACACACACACACACATACACACACTATGCCAATACTAGTGCAGTGAGCCTGGTTCTGGGCCCCATGGGGACCTCCACTTCCTAAGTGCTCTGACCCTCTGCTTCAGCTTCGAAACCGCTATGGTGACGTGTTCAGCCTGCAGATGGTCTGGAAGCCTGTGGTCATCATCAATGGCCTGAAGGCGGTGCAGGAAGCTCTGCTGACCCGTGGAGAGGACACTGCTGACCGCCCTGAAATGCCCATCTTTCAACACATTGGCCATGGACACAAAGCCCAAGGCAAAAGGCTGCTGGGTGGGGGAGGGGGAAGCACTCATAGCATCAGAACCAGACATGGTGGGTACTGGGCAGAGGAAGGACAGGGCATGATACAGATGACAAGCAGTTAGCAACTCAACGAGCAGCCACTGAATCCATCATGGGGCCTACATAGCAGGCTGGAAGGCGGTAGACATGGGTTTTGGAGGAAGGTGGGAGGATATGAGTGATGCTCGTCCCAGAGCAGACGAGGAATATGGGAGCAGTGGACGGCACAGCCAGGTGTCCTTGCTTACACACAGATGTGTCCACAGGTGTGGTCTTTGCACCTTATGGACCCGAGTGGCGAGAGCAGCGGCGGTTCTCTGTGTCCACCCTGCGAAACTTCGGCCTGGGCAGGAAATCTCTGGAGCAGTGGGTGACAGAGGAGGCTGGCCACCTCTGTGACGCCTTAGCCGACCAGGCTGGTAGGTGAGTGGTGGGGTGTGCGCAAGGGCACAGCGAGATCGCACTGAGAACTTGATTTACTTGCATCTCTGCTCCCAGGGCATCCCCTCACTCCCTACATGCTCCTGAACAAAGCCGTGTGCAATGTGATCGCATCCCTCATTTACGCCCGCCGCTTTGAGTATGGAGACCCTTCCCTCATCAACATGCTAACAACATTGGAAGAAAACATGGGAGAGAATACTGGCTTGCTTCCCGAGGTAGGGGGGTGGGGCAGCCTGCAGATCCAATTCTGTGATATCCATCCTACCAGAGGAGCCTTACGCAGTGGATTTGGAGAGCAAGACTTCTAGAAATGTCTACCACAGGAATAAAAGCATAGAGCTTGGCAAAACTGGAACAACAGGAGGGAACAAGTGGACCAAAGTCGGGTGACTAGAAAGCTGACAGCCGGTGCCCTCTCTATATATGGAAGCTACAAAAGCCTGTGAAAGCTTTAGAGTAGAATATTCCTTTGGTTCACCCTGGGAAACAAGAGCCTGAACTAAAGAGGAGACAGGTGAGGAGAGGAGCGCACCGGGCCTTGGGTCCATTGTGGGAGAGGCTGGAAAGTGAGACTAGTTGAGATCAACATTGAGCAGAGGCACCCAGGGGCCAGAGAGACGGACAGTGGATAAGGGAGCTTGCCAACAAGCCTGGCACTTGAGTGCGGTTCCAGTAAGGACAGAAGTGACTCCGTTTGTTTTCCTCTGACGGCAACATTCTTGTTGTGGCAACAACACTCTCCACATCATGCATGTACAAACACACGTTGAAATAATAATGATTATCATTATTATTATTAGAAATCTTATTTACTTCACACATTAAATGAAAAGGCAACAAGATTGCCTAGCACCTTTTCTGTGTGTGTTACAGGTTCTGAACACGTTCCCAATTCTCCTGCGTATCCCGGGGTTGGCCAACAAGGTCTTCCCGGCACAAAAGACATTCATGACTATGGTGGATGCGCTGCTGGCTGAGCACAGGAGAACCTGGGACGTTGACAAGCCACCTCAAAGCCTAACTGATGCCTTCCTGGCTGAGATGGAGAAGGTGAGAGATGGTGAGATGTAGTGTCCAGCATGCAGTGGCTAACCCAGTGACCGCCAAGTGTGGCCTCCTGCAGACACAGGCTGGGTATCATGGGCCTTTTCCCTCTTTACTTTGAGTCCACTGTCTCTCTCTGGGCCCAGGCCAAGGGGAAGCCTGAGAGCAGCTTCAATGATGCGAATCTACGTCTCGTTGTCTCTGATCTGTTTGGTGCTGGGATTGTGACCACGTCAACCACGCTGTCCTGGGCCCTGCTGCTCATGATCCTGCACCCGGATGTGCAGCGTGAGCCTGGCTGGGCTGGGAAGAAAGAAGGAGGAGGGACGAGGCAGTGTCCTTAAGTTTCCCTGGGACACTTGTGGCTCCTGGCCCAGGATTGCCCCAGACTCCAGCATGGGTGATGGCCATCTTTCTCTCATGGACCCAGCCCTTAGCAGAGAGGTAGTGTAGGGACAAGGGTCATTGTCTTGGGCATCCTTAACTGAAGGGATGCTGTCCCCTCAGGCCGTGTCCAGCAGGAGATCGATGAAGTCCTAGGGCAGGCGCGGCACCCAGAGATGGCCGACCAGGGCCGCATGCCCTACACCAATGCTGTCATCCATGAGGTGCAGCGCTTTGCGGACATTGTCCCATTGAATTTGCCACACCTGACGTCACGTGACATTGAAGTACAGGACTTCCACATCCCTAAGGTAGGCATGGGCCCTCCTAACAATAGCATGGCCACCAGCCAACAAGGGCAAGAAAGGCCAAAATCATGCACCCTGGATTTCCATGTGGGTCTGGAACCATCCTGGGTGTGAGTATGCTTCAGCCTTTCCTGGGAGTCCTCGGGGAAAATGAGTGTCCAATGAGATGATCCACGGTGGAAAATAGGAGCTATCACAGACGTGGACGAAGCACTAGTTTCGAAGGTCACCCATTACTAATGAAGGAGCTGTGATACTCTGACGAAGGGACTCAGTGTGTGGAGGAGGAAGAGGTTGTGCATGCAAATTTGGGGCCCCACCACAGTCCATATTGACACAGTGTGTCTCCCGCCAGGGGACGATGCTCATCACGAACCTGTCCTCTGTGCTGAAGGACGAGACCGTCTGGGAGAAACCCCTCCACTTCCATCCTGAGCACTTCCTGGACGCCCAGGGACACTTTGTGAAGCATGAGGCCTTCATGCCATTCTCCGCAGGTGCCCACGGGGTGCCTGGCTCCCTGTGTCTTCCCAGGGTGCCTTGGAGGGTGGAGATCCTAACAGGACCCAGACTAACCAAGCCTCTCTCCCACCTACAGGCCGCCGCATATGCCTGGGGGAGCCCCTGGCCCGCATGGAGCTCTTCCTCTTCTTCACCTGCCTCCTGCAGCGCTTTAGCTTCTCGGTGCCCGATGGACAGCCCAGGCCCAGCGACCAAGGCATCTTCGCACTGCCAGTTTTTCCAAAGCCTTACCAACTCTGTGTAGCCGTGCGCTAGCAGGGCCAGTGGCTCTATCCTTCTGCTCAGCCTGCGCTGATTGAATGTTCAATAAACAAGTTCTGTGGCTGCAACTCAGACTCCTGGTCCAATTCCCATCCTTGTTTCAACTGTGTCCCAAGTCTTCAGTCCACAGTCAGGCTTGCCCTCTATCTGGTCAGCCCAAGCTAGGAGCAGCCTTAATGTTGTGAGAAAAGAGATTCTTGACACAGAACAGTGGCCTTCAGTATCCAGTGTGGGAGGATGAAGCAAGAAGGTTGCAAGGTCAAGGCCAGCATGGGCATTCTAGCCTAGACTACTTAATGAGATGCTTTCTCATAAAGGGGGCGGGGAGCTAAATAGCCACAGGAAGTGATGAAGGGAGGAGGAGGAAACGAGAGGGAGGAGACACGACCTAACCCAGACTCCAGCAACAATCAGGGCAAACTTTCTCCCTTGGACTCAGCCCTTACCTTCGTTGTTACACAGAGGCAAAGGGGAGTGACTGCTTCACTGAGGGGACGCTGTCCCCCCAGGCATAGTCCAATGAGAGATTGATGAAGTCCTAGGGCAGACGCGGTGGCCAGAGATGGCCGCCCAGGCCCGCATGCCCTACACTAATGCTGTCGTCCATGAGGTGCAGCGCTTTGGGGACATCGCCCCATTGGACTTGCCCTGCCTCACATCCCGTGACATTGAAGTCCAGGACTTTCTCATCCCCAAGGTAGGCATGGGCCCCTCTGCTCTTACATCATGGCCACTGCCACACAAGGCCAGGGAAGACCAAGGCCACTCCACCCTAGATTTCCAGCCTGCTGTCGGGCCCATCTTGAGAGTCCTCAGGAAAGAGAAATGCCAAAGGAAAAAGGCCACGGAGATTTTAGGAGGCACTGCACATAGGAATGGGCTCTGGGTTGAGCACCCATGGGAGATCTGTTTCAGGGCCCTCCAGGTGTGGAGAGCTCGGAGGCTGAGCTTGAATGTGGCCTGAGGTCAGACTCAAACAGACAGAGACCACTTGCCTAAACGTGTCGGCTGGTATACATGGTGCCACAATGCCTCAGCCCCAGATGTGCAAACACTGGTATTGGCACGTCGCCGGGTCTCTGGTAAGGCCATCCTACTGTCTGATGGGATGCAAGCATTCCTCCTGGAATGTGCAGAGTAGAAGTTGTCACCCCCCTCCAGTGGAGTCTGTTTTACAAGTACTACACAGGCCTGAGTCTAAGACCCCCCTTTTCTTTTGCTAAGGCCCCCAAAGAGGGGAGAGTCTCCTGGACTGGGGTCAATGCTCCCGCCAACAGAGAAACTGCAGTTTCAAATCTCTCTTTGCTTGGAACTATTTCTGTTCCTCTCTAAATTTTAACTACATTTCACTCCTAAGTTGGGACTCCTCAAGCGTAGCAATGGTTGCTATAAGACCCTCACCCGGGGCTGCAGCCAGGGACTGCCTGTGGCCGAAGTAGTTCTGTTTCACTTCCACCTATTAAAAGAGACATGACTAGAGATTAATCATTAGTTAATAAGTTACACTATGGCGTACAAAGAAATAGAGTATTTCAAAAGACTCCAGGTAGCAGGAACGAGAAGAATAGAGAAACATCCTGGCACACAGGTGCTGGGCACAAGTTTCGATAGAGAGAGGACATTGGCCCTGGACAGAGAAAGCACATACATACTGATATCAAGCCAGTAACTTAGGAGTGATGACGTCTTCCTGCAATGTACTTTGTAATGTTTCCTTCGAAGCTGTAATTCAAAAAATGACAACACAATAACTTCGCATTCTGTATCTGTACTGTGTATGTTTGGTTGCTCACTGACTCCCGTGAGACCGCTCTGTGGAAACTGTAACCACCACAAACCCCTCTGTTTTAGAAGAAGAAATATATGTAATGCTAGACTGCTTGGCTACACTCAGCTAAAGACTTGTCTGTGTGTCAGTTCACCTTATTTCTGTTCACCGACACTCCAAAGGCCCCCAATTCCAAGGACCTATCCCCGACTGAGCTAATGGTCCGTGACATTTGTGTGTAGCTTGGCTCTCCTGGACTCACTTTGTAGACCAGGCTGGCCTCAAATTCAAGGTGATGTCCCTGCCTCTGCCTCCTGAGGGCTAGGATTACAGGGGTGCACCACCACCACCCGGCATTAATGTCATCTCGGCTTTATTTTGTTACGGCATCACTAATACTCACAAACCTTACCATTACTTGTTGTGCTTGGAATCAAACGCGAGGCTTTATGCACACTCAGCACACGCCAGTGTACCACACCCCAGAGTGTATGTGTGCATGTTTATTTGTGTTCTCTGTAGGCACATGTGTGTAGTGTAGGCTTAGGCATGTGTAAGGAGTGTTGGCATGTGTGTGGTGTGTAGGCATGTGTGTGGTGTGTTGGCATGTGTGTGGTGTGTTGGCATGTGTGTGGTGTGTTGGCATGTGTGTGGTGTGTAGGCATGTGTGTGCTGTGTAGGCATGTGTGTGGTGTGTTGGCATGTGTGTGCTGTGTAGGCATGTGTGTGGTGTGTTGGCATGTGTGTGCTGTGTAGGCATGTGTGTGGTGTGTTGGCATGTGTGTAGTGTGTAGGGTGTGGTGTGTAGGCATGTATGTGGTGTATAGGCATGTGTGTCATGTATCAACATGTGTGCTGTTGTGTAGGTTTGTGTGCATGGGCAGCAGGTGGTACAGAACCCTCTGCAGAAGCAGTTCTCGATGCTTCTACAACATGTCAGCCTGTGTGGTGGGGCTCACATCCCTGCATGCACCTCTTCAACACCACCGGAAGTCACAAAGCCAAAGCCCATCTATTTGGGGATATCTCTCATGACGGAACCAGTTGTAAGTGTGCTCAGTGTCTCAAGGTGGGCTCCTCAAATAATGTGAGGAGTTCTCCTGTGATGGATGTGAAGTGTCATTCCCCATTTCTTTTCATTAATTTTGGTAAAATGTGAGGATTTTAAAGCTCAGATCACCAATGCAAAGATGGATTGTTGCGATCACAGTCCACAACTCTTTGAAGTGACTCTTGTCTCCTCCAAGTCAATTTCAGTCTGGGACATGACTGATATACTGCTGTTGCATTTTGAATTCCTTTTCCATTCACTTTTGTCTTTTCAAAATTTTTCTCATTTTTTTCCTTGAGTTTTAAATCAAAATAATTACAAATTCTGTGTCACATACCAACTGTGCATCATCTCAAGCAACGATTCAGTGGCTTTGGATTGCATAGGTAACATCCTATCATATCTGCCTGTAGTTCTGAGGAGGCCTCACACCATGAGGGTACAGTAACCATCCAGGAAGGAAAACTTCACCGGCCCTAAGTGACCTCCAGCCTCCATTGCCCAAACTCAGCCTTCCCAAGGCAGCACCCAGAAGTCACTGTCCTCCCAGTGAGTGATGTCACACTTCCCAGGCTGACTGGGTTAGCACTTCCCACCATGCCTAGAGAGAGGAGAACAACCTGGGACCGGCTCTTAGACTCACTGTTGGTCTTCACAATGAAGCCAGCAGAGGGAAACAGCTCGCAGGACAGAGTCCAGGAGAGACCTGCCCAGGGTCCATTTGTCCAGTTCCAGTGGAGGACACAGGACAGAGATTATGTGTTGCCTCTTTACAGAGAACTGCAAATCTGGGAGCACCAGTGACCCCTGATGGCCAGGGACTCAGCTCCAGCTTCCTGTGGCAGAACTGGCTCACCTGTGCAGCTGGCATGAAAACAGGACCCAAGCCCCCTAGATGTCACATGACCCCAGTCCTGTAGAGGTGACATGACCCTGGGACAACCACAGTGGTTCACATGGCTGAGAGCACGTGGACTGAGGGTGAAGGGAAACAGACAGTGCTAGCAGGCAGCTGTTTAGCAGAGAATCCAGGTCACCTCCCAAGAGCAAGTGACAGACCAGGGAACCCTTTACAACTGAAGATTACATTGGCCCCAGCTGCCTTCCCCCACTGCCCGTCACTCACACACAGGCTGCAGCTGCCTTCCCGCACTGCCCCTCACTCACACACAGGCTGCAGCTGCCTTCCCCCACTGCCCCTCACTCACCACAGGCTGCAGCTGCCTTCCCCCACTGCCCCTCACTCACCACAGGCTGCAGCTGCCTTCCCCCACTGCCCCTCACTCACCACAGGCTGCAGCTGCCTTCCCCCACTGCCCCTCACTCACCACAGGCTGCAGCTGCCTTCCCCCACTGCCCCTCACTCACCACAGGCTGCAGCTGCCTTCCCCCACTGCCCCTCACTCACCACAGGCTGCAGCTGCCTTCCCCCACTGCCCCTCACTCACCACAGGCTGCAGCTGCCTTCCCCCACTGCCCCTCACTCACCACAGGCTGCAGCTGCCTTCCCCCACTGCCCCTCACTCACCACAGGCTGCAGCTGCCTTCCCCCACTGCCCCTCACTCACCACAGGCTGCAGCTGCCTTCCCCCACTGCCCCTCACTCACCACAGGCTGTAGCTGCCTTCCCCCACTGCCCCTCACTCACCACAGGCTGCAGCTGCCTTCCCCCACTGCCCCTCACACACACACAGGCTGCAGCTGCCTTCCCCCACTGCCCCTCACTCACACACAGGCTGCAGCTGCCTTCCCTCAAGGCCCCTCACTCACACACAGGGCTATAGCCTCTCTCCCTTAACTGTAGGAGACATCCTGCCAGTGGTCATGCTCCTACAGAAGCGAGAACTCTTAGTGGCAGTCACCACGCATGTCCTGCCTACCTGTAATGTGTTCCATGAAGCTCTGGGGAGCTTTTATTTCCTTCTGAGGCAATGGCTTCATGTCCTCAAGCTGTGCATGTGTGGCACACTGGGTTATTTTACTGTAGAACATGATTGTCCACATCAAAGCAGGGTCCCCTGAACATCCCCCTCCCCACCATGCTCGGCCCGGAAGAACCATTACGTCAGCTCCTGGGAGGGATTGACCGTCTCTGGCTCCTCCCTACACTTCCCCAAACAAAACACTGAATGCAGCTGGAGCAGAGGACAAAGGGCAGTCCTGGCACCCCATTATAAGGTGGCAGGTTCCAAGCCAGGGATTTCTGGTCCTAGGTGTTTCTGTCCCTTGTTCTTTAGGAAGCCTGGGGAGCAGTGGCGCGGCCATGGAGCTGCTGACTGGGACTGGCCTGTGGCCCGCGGCCATATTCACAGTCATCTTCATACTGCTGGTGGATCTGATGCACAGGCGCCAGCGCTGGGCTGCCCGCTACCCACCAGGCCCTGCGCCGTGGCCTGTGCTGGGCAACCTGCTGCAGCTGGACTTAGAGAACATGCCGTATAGCATGTACAAGGTGAGTGACTTAGTGCTGGGAGGTAACGGAGGATGCGGTGTCCATTGGAGCAGGTAGTGGGAGTGGAGCCACAGGGTACACAGGGAATTGTGCCCAAAGAGGGACCAGTTTCCTGCTGGCCTACACTGGGACTTTCTAAGGCATAAATTTGAGGAGCAGTGACCAGGAGGTGAGGCAGATGTGACAGCAGATTCCAGTCTGGTAGGACAGGGCAGCAGTCACAGAGGTCCCTTATGATCCTGTCTGTCATAGCTGAGGTCTTAGCATGGTGCCAGGTCCTAGGTCAAGCGCAGCCTGTCTGTCAGCACAGCAAGTGGACAGAGGGCTGTGGCTGGTGAATCTCTTGCTGCTGTGTGCTCTGTGGCCTCACTGCCCATCTCAAGGAACCTGAGTTTCCTCATATGTCGTGAGATGCTAAGAGGACAGTTCTCTGAGTCTGGAAAGGTCACATCTGAATGATCACATTTAATTTAGGTTATTGCTGAACTTAAACGATGAGAAGCCAGGGCTGGAGAGGTGGCTCCGTGGTTAAGAGCACTGGCTATTCTTCCAGAGGTCCTGAGTTCAATTCCCAGCAACGACATGGTGACTCAGAACCATCTGTAATGTATCTGGTGCCCTCTTCTGGTGTGCATGAAGCAGTGTACGCATTTACACAAAATAAACAAATCTTTAAAAAGAAAGATAAAACCAGGGAAGGCGCGGTTGTAAGACGCCAGGTCTCAGGCTGGGAATGAAAGTCAGTGGAAGAGCATTCTCCTGGGATATATGAAGACCAAGGGACAATAACAAGCAACACACACACACTATGCAGATGCTGGTGCAGTGAGCCTGGTTCTAGGCCCCATGGGGACCTCCACTTCCTAAGTGCTCTGTCCCTCTGCTTCAGCTTCGAAACCGCTACGGTGACGTGTTCAGCCTGCAGATGGCCTGGAAGCCTGTCATTGTGATCAATGGCCTGAAGGCTGTGCGGGAAGCTCTGGTGACCTGTGGAGAGGACACTGCTGACCGCCCTAAAATGCCCATGTTTCAGCACTTTGGCCATGGACACAAGGCTCAAGGCAAAATACTGCTGGGTGGTAGGGAGCAGTGATGGCATCAGAGCCAGACATGGTGGGTACTGGGCAGAGGAAGGACAGGGCATGATACAGGTGACAAGCAGTTAGTAACTCAACAAGCAGCCACTGAAATCCATCATGGGACCTACGTAGCGGGCTAGAAGGTGGTAGACATGGATTTTGAGCAAGGTGGGAGGATATGAGTGATGCTCGTCCCAGAGCAGACGAGGAATATGGGAGCAGTGGATGACACAGCCAGGTGTCCTTGCTTACACACAGATGTGTCCGCAGGACTGGCATTTGCACCTTATGGGCCCGAGTGGCGAGAGCAGCGGCGGTTCTCTGTGTCCACCCTGCGAAACTTCGGCCTGGGCAGGAAATCTCTGGAGCAGTGGGTGACAGAGGAGGCTGGCCACCTCTGTGACGCCTTAGCCGACCAGGCTGGTAGGTGAGTGGTGGGGTGTGCGCAAGGGCACAGCGAGATCGCACTGAGAACTTGATTTACTTGCATCTCTGCTCCCAGGGCATCCCCTCACTCCCTACATGCTCCTGAACAAAGCCGTGTGCAATGTGATCGCATCCCTCATTTACGCCCGCCGCTTTGAGTATGGAGACCCTTCCCTCATCAACATGCTAACAACATTGGAAGAAAACATGGGAGAGACTAATGGCTTGCTTCCCGAGGTAGGGGGCTTGGGGCAGCCTGCAGATCCACTTGTGACATCCATCCTCCCAGAGGAGCCTTAGGCAGGGGATTTGGAGAGCAAGACTTCTAGAAATGTCTACCACAGGAATAAAAGCATAGAGCTTGACAAACCTGGAACAAACGTAGGGAAAAAGTGGACCAAGGTCAGGTGTCTAGAACAGGGATGGCCAGTGCCCTCTATCTATATGGAAGCTACAAATGCCTGTAAAAATTTCAGAGTAGAATATTCCTTCTGTTCACCCTGGGAAACAAGAGTCTGAGGCTGAAACTAAAGAGGAGACAGGTGATGAGAGGAGCGCACCGGGCCTTGGGTCCATTGTGGGAAAGGCTGGAAAGTGAGACTAGTTGAGATCAACATTGAGCAGAGGCACCCAGGGGCCAGAGAGACGGACAGTGGGTAAGGGAGCTTGCCAACAAGCCTGGCACTTGAGTGCAGTTCCTGGAAGCCATTTACTAAGAACGGAACTGACTCTGTTTTCCTTTGACTTCAACATTCTTGTTGTGGCAACTACACTCTCCACATCATGTATATACAAACACACGTTGAAAAAATTATGATGATCAGGATTATTAGAAATCTTATTTACTTCACATATTAAATGAAGAGGCAACAAGATTGCCTAGCACCTTTTCTGTGTGTCTTACAGGTTCTGAACACGTTCCCAATTCTCCTGCGTATCCCGGGGTTGGCCGACAAGGTCTTCCCGGGACAAAAGTCATTTATGACCATGGTGGATAAGCTGATAACTGAGCACAGGAGAACCTGGGACGCTGACAATCCGCCTCAAGGCCTGACTGATGCCTTCTTGGCTGAGATGGAGAAGGTGAGAGATGGTGAGATGTAGTGTCCAGCATGCCGTGGCTAACCCAGTGACCCCCAAGTGTGGCCTTCTGCAGACACTAGCAGGGTTTCATGGGCCTTTTCCCACTTTACTCTGAGTCCACTGTCTCTCTCTGGCCCAGGCCAAGGGGAAGCCTGAGAGCAGCTTCAATGATGCGAATCTACGTCTCGTTGTCTCTGATCTGTTTGGTGCTGGGATTGTGACCACGTCAACCACGCTGTCCTGGGCCCTGCTGCTCATGATCCTGCACCCGGATGTGCAGCGTGAGCCTGGCTGGGCTGGGAAGAAAGAAGGAGGAGGGACGAGGCAGTGTCCTTAAGCTTCCCTGGGACACTTGTGGCTCCTGGCAGGGGTTTGCCCCAGACTCCAGCATGGGTGATGGCCATTTTCTCTCATGGACCCAGCCCTTAGCAGAGAGGGACAAGGGTCATTGTCTTGGGCATCCTTAACTGAAGGGATGCTGTCCCCTCAGGCCGTGTCCAGCAGGAGATTGATGAAGTCCTAGGGCAGGCGCGGCGCCCAGAGATGGCCAACCAGGCCCACATGCCCTACACCAATGCTGTCATCCATGAGGTGCAGCGCTTTGGGGACATCGCCCCTTTGAATTTGCCACACATGACATCACGTGACATTGAAGTCCAAGGCTTCCGCATCCCTAAGGTAGGCATGGGCCCTCCTAACAATAGCATGGCCACTAGCCAACAAGGGCAGGAAAGGCCAAAACACATGCGCCCTGGATCTCCACATGGCACCTGTATCATCCCAGGAGTGAGTATGCTGCAGCCCTTCATGGGAGTCCTGAGGGAAGCTGGACATCCAACCGGTTTGTCCATAGTGGAGAATAGGAATCACTGCACTTGTGGATGGGGTCCTGGTTTGGGACGCCATCCATCACTAGTGAAGCGGCTGAAACACTCTGGCCAAAAGACCTAGTGTGTGGAGGCAGAGAAGTTGTTCATATAAATCTGGAGCCCCACGCCAGTCCGTGTTCACACTATATGCTTCCTCCCAGGGGATGATGCTCATCCCTAACCTGTCCTCCGTGCTGAAGGACGAGACCGTCTGGGAGAAACCCCTCCACTTCCATCCTGAGCACTTCCTGGACGCCCAGGGACACTTTGTGAAGCATGAGGCCTTCATGCCATTCTCCGCAGGTGCCCACGGGGTGCCTGGATCCCTGTGCCTTCCCAGGGTGCCTCTTAGGGTGGAGATTCTACCAGGACCCAGAGTAACAAATCCTCTCTCCCACCTACAGGCCGCCGCGCATGCCTGGGAGAGCCCCTGGCCCGCATGGAGCTCTTCCTCTTCTTCACCTGCCTCCTGCAGCGCTTTAGCTTCTCGGTGCCCGATGGACAGCCCAGGCCCAGCGACCGAGGCGTCTTTATGTTTCTGCACTGCCCATTGCCCTACCAGCTCTGTGCAGTCACTCGCTAACAGGAATCACATTCTAGTCCAGCCCCTAGCTTAGGCTCACCTACAGAGAATAAACGAGGTTTGTGGCTGCCATTTGTTTCCTCGTGCAAGCTCTCATCGCTCTCTCTCTCTCCTGACCTCAGACAACAATCCACACTCAACCCTTTCCCTCCACCTCATCCGTCCTTAATGGACACCTTGAACGTTATGAGAAAGGGGTGTGTGTTTCAGCACTTGGGAACCTGAGATGGGATAATGTCCTGTTTGGGGGTAGCCTGGGCTATGAAGTAAGGTCAAGGACTGCTGGAGTTCATAATGAGACACTGGCTCATGAACAGAAAACAAAGGGACAGAGACAACAAGAAAAACAAAATAAGAAGAAAGGAAGGCAGGAGAGCAAGAGGAAAGGAGAGAAAAGGAAGGAAGGAAGGAAGGAAGGAAGGAAGGAAGGCACAGCTATCTAGGGGTGACAGTTGACACCATGGTGTCACTCACTGGGTTGGTGACAAACTGGAGGCAGAAGTCAGGACTCCATGGGTCTCAGGGACATTGCAACAGGCTTGTGCTAGGGGTCAGCACTGCTCCTCAATGGGGACAGAGACATGGTGTCCCCACGATCCTGAGGGCATGAGTGCCTGGAAAGGCTCCCAGAGCTGAGAAGGCTGCTGGCCTCACAGTGGTGACTGCAGAGAAAGAACAGAGAAGGAAAGCAGCAGCAGGGAAAGTGACAGCAGAGCTCAGGGAGGCTGGCACACTGCAGGCTGTCTGTCAGATGCGTCAGAGGGCGGGACTTCCGGGCACCAAGAGTGACCCAGGTTGAGGACATTGCACACTGGGAAGCTCACTGAACCCCACTGTCCAGGGACTTGGGGGATCCCATAGCCATGGAGCACCCGCGTGGCTCACCCATCTCCATACCCTCCTTCTGGGGGATGGTCTGATGTACTTTGATACTAATTAAGAAAAAGCCATCCCATCTGGGCAGGGCAACTGAGCTAGGCGTGGCTAAGGTTCCCAGGCTTAGAGAGAGAGGGGAATCCTGGGAGGAAGAGAAGAAAAGGATCCTGAGAAGAGAAGAGAGGAAGGCAGCCATGGGTTAGGTGGAAGAGAAATACGTGGCCAGCATGGATGGAGGATTCGCCCCGATGAAGAACATTAGCAAGTATTTGGGATTGGCAGGTAGCTTGATAGACGTTATTAGAAACAGATGGCATGGGACTGGGGCGGGGATGGGACACCTGCCCCACTCTGAGAAGTAGTTAATGTCTGGCCCCGCCCCAGGTTAACTAAAGCTCTTTTGATATATAACGAGTGTCTGTGTCTTGACTGACTGCGAGCTGGACATAATATTGATAATTTTAAAACAACAAGTGGGGCTGGGGAGATGGCTCAGAGGTTAAGAGCACTGTCTGCTCTACAGAGGTCCTAGGTTCAATTCCCAGCAACCACATGATGGCTGAATCCATCTAGAGTGAGATCTGGTGCCCTCTTCTGGTGTGCAGGGCAACAGGCAGGTAAAAGCACTATGTACGTAATAAACAAATAAATCTTGAAATTTAAAAAAAATGGCGCTCCATGTGGGGCAGGTATCCACACTCTTAATAATCATATTTTGTCATAGTCTGAAAGAGAGGAATAACTCCCAGAGAGCGTCCATGGGCCAGAGCAAAGATGGCTACATACACATGGCCGGTTTGAGAGACAGAACTAGGAGGCTGGCAGTCTTATAAACTGGCCTGGGGAATGGAGTTAATTTCCTAAAAAAAAAAAAATAGCGAAAACTAAATTCCAAGGAATGGTGGACATTATGTGTAGGCCTGTGTGTGGTATGTAAGCTCATGTGATGCATGTTTGTGTGTGTTGGCATGTGTGCATGTTGTATACACATGCATGTGTACATATGACTGTTTGTGCAAGTGTGTACGTGTGCATGTCTATCAGTGTGTGAAAGCATGTATCTGTGCGTTAGCATGCGTCTGCCTTTGTGTGTGTGAATGTGGGTATAGGTAAATGTGTTGTGTTTCTGTGCATAACGGTGTGTCTTTGTGTGAGAGTATATCTGTGTGTGTGTGTGTGTGTGTGTGTGTGCGTGTGTGTGTGTGTGTGGTTTGGATCCACTATACTGTTTTCCAGAACTGCTCTGTCATCTGACCTTCCATCAGGAGAACCAGGAGGCACGGGCCCCCAGCAACCAGCAACACTCCAGATGTCCCAGCATTTCTTGCTTTGGGGTCCTCAGTCCTTCCTGAAACACATATGGTTAGTGCAGGCCACACACAGACCTGTGGGCTGAGCCATTTCTCAGTAGCCAAGAGAGGACAACGAACCCAGCAGTGCCACCAAGGAAGACCCTGCAAGGGCTGAGGATCGCTCTCCTCTCCTCCTGCCCAGCTCACGCTGGCACGCTGCCTGGCCCCGATTGTTGAAAGAAGCTCTCCTGTGTCTGTCTGTGAAGCTGAAATACGAATAAACAGAGAGGAGATCTTTCAACCGCTGCCTTAAACAAGCTATAAACAAATGCTTTACCACTGAGCTCTATCCTTGACTCCACCGTAGCGGTGGGGCTTTTTACCCCCACTTTCTGTTTCTAGAAGGAATTGTGGGGGTTTTCTCTGTGCTTTAGTTTTTCTCATTCAATATATTTTGACGATTCTTCCCTTCTATATCTGCTTGGCTTTTCCTTTTATTTCTTTCTTTTCATTGATGGTTTTTTAGTGCTATGTGTTGAGCCCAGGGTTTTGGAACATGCTGACTACAAGCCTAGCCTTTAGTATGGGGTGGGAGGAGTTCATGTTTGTGGGTTCCTTATTGCTGTAGTTTGAATATCAGATTGTTTCCATTCACCTCAGGTTGTTGTCTGAATACCATCTGCAGTTTGACCCTCTGGTTGTTTCACAGTGTTGTTGCTAATTTCCACATGCTTGTCCAGTTTCACGTCACTGCTGTTGTGTAGGAGAACGCGCCCATCCCACAGTGGCAGGAAAATCCTGCTTATGACTTTTTTTTTTTTTTTTTTTTTTTTTTTGAGACAAGGTCTGTCTTGTAGCCCAGGCTGGCTTGGAACCCCATATGTAGATCAGGCTGGTCTCCAACTCAGAGATCCACTTCCCACTGCTTCTGCCACCACTGCACTACCAGATCCATAGCCAGTTCCTTAGAGACGCCTGGGTGCCCTCCACCAACACAACGCCCTCCTGGCTCCATAATTTGATTGCTGTTGCTCACTATGATTCTCAAAGTCCTTATTTTACTCAGCACCACAGACACCTTCCCCCATATCTCCTCCTTTCCTGTAGCCAGCAGACCGTCTTCTACTTGCTCCGCAGGCACCACCGCGGCACCCACATCCCGGTGCCCTCGCCACCGCCTTCTCCACAACTGTATCCAGGACACCACCATGGCCTTCTCTTCCACCAAACTTTCCACCACAACCAGAGTCACCATGACCTCATTTTCCCTCCAGGGTTCATCGTGTGGCCTGAAGTCCCTGCCTGGCCTCTCTGCGATCCCGCAGCCTGTGCCTCTTATTTAGAAAGGGCTCGTTCCCCCCGAGCTGTGCCGCTTGATTGAGTATTTCAGAACAATGTCAGCAAATACAGCACGGTCACCGCAGGTTAAAGCAGCAAATTCTCTCCTCTTCTGCTCTGTCTGCAGAGTCTCAGCCTTGACCAACTATATTTGGCTAGTGTCACCCATGACACGAGCGCACACATTTCCTTTATGGTAAATGGGCAGCACCAAGACCATGGTGTGAGATCAGGGAACAAGTTCCCGGGGGAAGAAGGAAGACTGGGACCGGCTCTTAGACTCACTGTTGGTCTTCACAAAGAAGCCAGAGTCCCGGAGAGACTGGCCAGGAGGAAGCCAGCAGCCTGAGCCTGTCAGTGAGCAGAGCACGGTTGTCTCCCTCCTCCCACTCTTGACCGTGACCCTTTCAGGTGTCCTGACTCCCCTGCAGGCCGCCTTCAGGTGATGCTGAGCCTAGAGAAAGACCCTTGTCTCTGCCCCAACCTAGGCTGCCATCCTATGTCACAGTGTGGGGCAGGGACAGGAACCGGGAGTAGACTTTGGGGGCTTCAGGCCAGCAACAAACATGTCACCTCAGGCCTGGTGACAGAGAGGTCAGCTGAGAAGGGTGGCATGGGCAGCAGAGAGGAGAAGATCCAGTGTCCAGACCTTGCTATGGCTCCATGGTGTGCTCCCCTCTAACTCGCTCCTGCCTCCCTTCTGCCTCACTGAAGGGGGCAGCAGAGAGCAAGAGCGCAGCCTGGATTCCCCTGGGACAGCTGAGTCTTGATCCTCAGAGGTCTGGATCCCCAGAGAGGACAGGGGCAGAGCCTTGGCTGACCCCAGTGAGTGAGAGTGGGCATGTGCAGGGTGACCAGCAGTTGTCCTGCGCACAAGTACCGTTTAAGTCATATTTCTCTTTTCTTCATGACTGTTGGGGAGAGACTGACTCACCAAGAAAAAGAGGGTGGGTAAGAGACACAACTTGAGCATGTGGCAAGTTGTATGCCCCCCTTAGTGGCCTCCTCACCATGCTCAGATCATTACTGAGAATTCTCTAATTAGATCTGAATATTCCCAAGCTGTGTCCTGCTTTCCTGATTAACTGCATGACCCAAGCTGTACTGAAGATTACATTGGCCACAGCTACCTTCCCCCACTGCCCCTCACTCACCATAGGCTGCAGCTGCCTTCCCCCACTCCCCCTCACTCACCATAGGCTGCAGCTGCCTTCCCCCCACTCCCCCTCACTCACCATAGGCTGCAGCTGCCTTCCCCCACTCCCCCTCACTCACCATAGGCTGCAGCTACCTTCCCCCACTGCCCCTCACTCACCACAGGCTGCATGTGTCGCACCACAGATAATTTTACTGCACCACACGATTGTCCACCTCAAAGCAGGGTCACCTGGACATCCCCATACCATGCACACGCCAGAAGAACCATTAAGTCAGCTCCTGGGAGGGACTCACTGTCTCTGGCTCCTCCCTATACTGGAACAAACAAAACACAAATTTGGCTTGAGCTGGGGGACAAAGGGCAGCTCTGGCACTCCTTTATAAGGTGGCAGGATCCAACCTTAGGACTTCTGGTGCTAGGTGTTTGTGGTGAGCGTTGTCTCTTGTTCTTTAGGAAGCCTGGGGAGCAGTGGCGCGGCCATGGAGCTGCTGACTGGGACTGGCCTGTGGCCCGCGGCCATATTCACAGTCATCTTCATACTGCTGGTGGATCTGATGCACAGGCGCCAGCGCTGGGCTGCCCGCTACCCACCAGGCCCTGCGCCGTGGCCTGTGCTGGGCAACCTGCTGCAGCTGGACTTAGAGAACATGCCGTACAGCATGTACAAGGTGAGTGACTTAGTGCTGGGAGGTAACGGAGGATGTGGTGTCCATTGGAGCAGGTAGTGGGAGTGGAGCCACAGGTTACACAGGGAACTGCGCCCCCAAGAAGGACCACCCCTTCCTGGTGGTGGCACTTGGACTTTCTTGGGCAACAGTTTTGAGGCACAAAGTCCAGGAGGTTAGGCAAGATGTGACAGCAGATTCCGGTCTGGTTGGACAGGGCAGCAGTCATAGAGGTCCCAAGTCCCTATGATCCTGTCTGTCATAGCTGAGGTCTTAGCATGGTGCCAGGTCCCAGGTCAAGCGCAGCCTGTCTGTCAGCACAGCAAGTGGACAGAGGGCTGTGGCTGGTGAATTTCTTGCTGCTGTGTGCTCTGTGGCCTCACTGCCCATCCAAGGAACTTGAATTTCCTCATAAGTGGTGAGATGCTAAAGGGCCCCAGGGCAGTTTTCTGAGTCTGGGATGGTCTCAGCTGGGGATCACATCTACTGTGAGTCCTTTGCTGGACTTAAACCATGAGAAGGCACAGTTGTGTGACACCAGATCTCAGGCTGGGGATGGAAGTCAGTGGAAGAGTTTTCTCCCAGAATACAAGAAGACCAAAGTTCAATAACACCCAACACACACACACACACACACACACACACACACACACACACACACACACACACACTATGCAGGTGCTCGTGCAGTGAGCCTGGTTCTAGGCCCCATGGGGACCTCCACTTCCTAAGTGCTCTGTCCCTCTGCTTCAGCTTCGAAACCGCTATGGTGACGTGTTCAGCCTGCAGATGGCCTGGAAGCCTGTGGTCATCATCAATGGAGTGAAGGCCGTGCGGGAAGCGCTGCTGACCTGTGGAGAGGACACTGCTGACCGCCCTGTGGTGCCCATCTTTGAGTACCTGGGTTTGAGGCCCAGATCCCAAGGTAAAGGGCTGTGTGGAGGCAGAGATGGCCTTGGAGGTATGGCAGTGAGCAGAGGAACCACAGGGCATGAATACTGACGGATATGTTGTCAAGCAACTCAGCAAAAAGCCACTGAAATCCAGGGTAGACGTTACCCAGGAGGCATGTCCGGATTGTGGTAGCAAGGTTTGAGAGGCCCGTGGGTAGGAGGGAACCCAGAGGAGATGAGAAGTGATGAGAGCAGTGGACGGCACAGCCTGGTGTCCTTGCTTACACACAGATGTGTCCGCAGGTGTGGTCCTTGCACCAAATGGGCCTGAATGGCGAGAGCAGCGGCGGTTCTCTGTGTCCACTCTGCGCAACTTCGGCCTGGGCAAGAAATCGCTGGAGCAGTGGGTGACAGAGGAGGCTGGCCACCTCTCTGACGCCTTCACCGACCAGGCTGGTGGGTGTTGGGTGAGGGATGCAGATGGGCACAGGGAGACATGGGCAGTACACTGACATACTTGCATCTCCGCTCCCAGGGAGTCCCTTTGATCCCAGCACCATGCTGAACAAAGCTTTGTGCAATGTGATCGCATCTCTCATTTTTGCCCGTCGCTTTGAGTACGGAGACCCTTTCCTCACCAGGATGCTGAGCCTATTGGAAGAAAGTCTGACAGAGATCTCTGGCTTCATTCCTGAGGTGGGAGGCTCAGGGCAGCCTGCAGAGCCACTTCTGTGCTGTGTATCCTCCCAGAGGAAGCTGCCTACCCAGGCCGTGGGAAAGGCGCTCTGAGAGTCAGCTGCAGGAGGATAGGCTCGTTGACAAACCTACGACAACAGGAGGGGAGAAGGGGGTCCAAGGTCGGGGTTTCTAGAAAGCGAGAGAAGCTGTGTCCTCTGTCTACGTAGAAACCACATATGCCTGTGGTTTCTGGGATGAAATTCTTCTCTCCTCTAGGGCTGCCAGAAGCCAGAGGCTGCAGCTGAGGAGGAGGCAGGTGATGGGTGGGGACAAGCAGGCTCTGGGTCCACTGTGAAGGAGGCTGGGGGCTGAGGATAACTAGCACCAAGGAGACAGCCAAATGGTGAGTGGGCAATGAGCTTGTCACGCAGCCCGGAGACCTGACTATGATGCCTGGGACCCATGAAGGGCAGTGACAACCGATCATACACACCATGGCACACGAGCCTCATACACGATTGTGACTGATAACTTTAAACAGAAGCACTGACTTCTTCTGTGGCTGTCACAGGTTCTTAATGCGTTCCCAGTGCTCCTGCGTGTGCCAGGGCTGGCTGAAAAAGTCTTGCAAAATCAGAGGACCCTCATGGCTATGGTAGATCACCTGTTGATGGAAAATAGAACCACCTGGGACCCTGCCCAGCCACCCCGAAATTTGACCGATGCCTTCCTGAATGAGGTGGAGAAGGTGATTGACAGCTCCAAGTGATGGGGCCGGGGGCTGTGGGGCTGAGGTCCTGTGAGCTGTGAGGCCAGGTGGGTGGGGTCCTGTCTATCACCAAGTGACTCAGCACCTGGGCAGCCTGGGGACAATGGGAGGCCCTCGTGGGGTTCCTCTCCCCATTGAGCCCACCCTTTCTGCCTGGCCCAGGCCAAGGGGAACCCTGAGAGCAGCTTCAATGACAAGAATCTGCGCATGGTGGTGGCTGACCTGTTCACTGCAGGGATGGTGACCACATCAACCACGCTGTCCTGGGCCCTGCTGCTCATGATCCTGCACCCGGATGTGCAGCGTGAGTCTACTGGGCCTTGGAGGCACACCCCCCAGAGGACATGAGACACTTGTGGCTCCCAGCACGAACTTAACGCAGACTCCAACAATCAGGGGTGATCTTTCTCACATGGACTCAGCCCTTGACTTGATTGTAAGACAGGGGCAAAGGGGAGCCCCTGTGACTGCATCACTGAGGGGATGCTGTCCCTCCAGGCCGAGTCCAACAGGAGATTGATGAAGTCATAGGGCAGACGCGGCGCCCAGAGATGGCCGACCAGGCCCGCATGCCCTACACCAATGCTGTCATCCATGAGGTGCAGCGCTTTGGGGACATCTCCCCATTGAATTTGCCCCGCCTCACATCCCGTGACATTGAAGTCCAGGACTTTCTCATCCCCAAGGTAGGCATGGGCCCCTCTGCTCCATGGCCACTGTCACACTAGGGCAGGGAAGACCAAGGCCACTCCACCCTAGATTTCCAGCATCCTGACAGGCCCATCCTGAGAGTCCTCAAGAAAGAGAAATGCCAAAGGAAAAAGGCCACAGAGATTTTAGGAGGCACTGCACACAGGGATGGGTTCTGGGTTGAGCACCCATGGGAGATCAGTTTCAGGGCCCTCCAGGTGCTGAAAGGCTAGGGGCCTGAGCTTGAATGAAAAATTCCAGTATGTAAGGTAGAGGCTGTACATGTGATTATGGTGACCAGGGTCTTAGCAGCCCCACGCCAGTCCATGTTCACACCATATGCTTCCTCCCAGGGGACAATGCTCATCCCCAACCTGTCCTCCGTGCTGAAGGACGAGACCGTCTGGGAGAAACCCCTCCGCTTCCATCCTGAGCACTTCCTGGACGCCCAGGGACACTTTGTGAAGCATGAGGCCTTCATGCCATTCTCCGCAGGTACCCGTGGGGTGCCTGGCTCTCTTCCCCTTCCCAGAATGCCTTGGAGTTGTGAGGCTAGGCCCCTGGCTGACTGAGCCTCTCTCCCACCTACAGGGCGCCGCGCATGCCTGGGGGAGCCCCTGGCCCGCATGGAGCTCTTCCTCTTCTTCACCTGCCTCCTGCAGCGCTTTAGCTTCTCGGTGCCTGATGGACAGCCCAGGCCCAGTGATTATGGCGTCTTTGCAGTTCCGGTTGCCCCCTCACCCTACCAGCTCTGTGCTGTGCTGCGCCAGCAGGGACACTAATTGCAGTCCTGTTCCTCAGGAAGGGCCAAGCCACGCACAATAAACCAGTCTTGTGGCCACTGCTGTTTTCTGCTCTCAACTCAGTCTCTGTCCCTGCTGGGTCCTCAGACAACAGTCTCCATCCGACCTTTGCCACCTGCCTGATCCCTCCCCAAGGGACAACGTGAAAGCTGGGGTGAAGGGGGTGCTGAGCCTGGAGCATGCACACAGGGCTGCAGTTTCAGCACTTGGGAGCCTGAGGCAGGGGATGACGGGAGTGAAGCTGTCCTAGGATAGACAGCAAGACCTAAGCCAGCCTGGACTACACAACCAGGAGCCCTGCCTGGTAAAACTAGAGCAGAGCTGGAGGGTGAGGAAAAGGAAGAGAAGGCCCAAGGAAGAAAGGAGTGAAGGAGGGGAGGGGAAGAAGTAGACAGGAAAGAGGATAAGGAAGGTGCACTAATGTTCAGGAGCGACAGCTGGCACTGTGTCACGCACAGAGACCCATCAGTGGGTTGGTGACAATATGTAGACAGAAGTAAGGACTCCACGGTTCCCCGGGATAGGTTTAACAGGCTTCTGCTAGGAGTTAGCACTGCTCCTGCCTGGGGACAGAGACATGGTGGTCCCCAAGATCCTGAGATGCCATGTGTGCCTGAAAAGCCCCCAGAGCTGGGAAAGCTGCATGTCCCAGGGTCTCGGGCAAGCTCTCCTCACTGCCTGATGGGACTCAAGCACTTGTCCTGGACTGTGCAGGACAGAAGCCCTCAAGCTGACGTCACTCTACTGACCTGGCCACGCTCCTCGGAATGCGTTTGTCTGAGACGCTTTTGGTTTTATTTGGTCCAGGCATCCCTGGTATTCAGAGCCTCCCCATCTTATGACTCGCAGCACTGGGACTTGATCCCAGGGCCTTAAGCTCGCTCACACAGCACACTCCAGTGCGCCACCCCCACCTCATCCTCTCCATTTGCAGCATGCAGGTCACTGGTGCAGCCAATCCCAGTGTGCAATTACCACCTCCCTGCAGATCGCTGCATCTGCTAAAGTGAAGCTCTATGCCCAGGACAGTAGCCCCCCTTTCTCTCTCTGCACGGCCCTAGCACCCTCGTTCTGCCTCTGTGTCTATGAGTTGTCAAGAGTGCGACATACACTGCCTTTCTGTGACTGACTTACATCTTCAAGGCTCCTTCGTGTTCAGCCGGCATCACACTAGCTCTTTAAAGACGAGCCGTTCAAATGAGCACTGCTCACCCACAACTCACTGTCCTTCTCTGGTTTCAATGACAGTCAATAACTGAGGTCCAGGAACGAGCAGTTTGCAGATCTTGAACTATGTACCATCCAGTGAGTCTCTCTATATCCCTTGTGTTCTTGCCTTGTGCCACTCATGTAGGGGACATAAGGGTGCCTTTGCCCCCACATGGTCATGCTATTAGGGAGATAAAAGAGTCTGTGTTATTGGTTCTGCCTCTGAAGTATCTCGGTCCTGCAGTTCAAGGAGGAAGGTGATGATGTCCTGACACTGTGTCACAGTGCCCACGTTCTTCTCTTCCGTCCAGCTCATCTTCAGCGCTGGCATCATCCCGCGGCACCACATGTGGGATTACGTGGGTCCAGTGAGATATCTGAGAGAAGGTCCACACTGGGGACCATCACACAAGTGTTTGGTTTGTTATAACTGTCACTAGTTATTACTGTGAATCTCTTACTGCACCTGATTTATAAAATAAACGTCATTGGCGAGTATGCATTTCTTAAAAGCCTACAGAGGCTGAGGAGATGCCAGAGGTTAAGTGCACTTACTGCTCTCCTATAGCTATGCTGGGGATTCACTGGCACATAACCTCAGCTCCATAGGATCCAACACCATTTTCTGGCCTCAGGGACATTAGGCACTCACACATGAGGAAGACATACAGACACACATAAACTAAACTAAAAGATGTATTTTTTTAAAAATGAGGGATCTCTGTGAGTTCAAGGCCAGCTTGGTCTACAAAGTGAGTTCAGGACAGCCAGGGCTGTTACACAGAGAAACCCTGTCTCAAAAAACAAAACAAATGTAAAACGGAAAGATGGAAGAATTAAGGTGAAGATAAAAAGAATTCAGAAATTTTTAAAAAGTAAAATGGAAGAGGAAAGTGTCCTCACTTGGTTTCTATTGCTGTGGTACAAACACTTAGGCCAAAAGTGACTCTGGGGAGAAAAAGGTTGCTTTCATCTTATACTTCCAGCCAGATCTTCCAGCCAGAGACCCATCTGCCTCTGCCTCCCAAGTGCTAGGATTAAAGGCGTGCGCCACCACACCCTGCACTATTTTACGCTTTTTGATATTCTTAGTGTTCCCCTTTGATTCTCTTTTCATTTTTTGTACAATGTATTTGTTTCTCATATTCACCTTGGAGGCTAAGTCACCATCCTTTAACACTCACTATGAGGCTGTGCACATACATGGTAGGGGCATGCCACACAGCACATACAGAGGTCAGAGGACAACGGCTGGGATTCAGGCCCCATCTTCCTCCTTGCTGTTTCTGTGGCACTACACGCTCCAGGAGAGCTGGCCAGGGAGTTTCCAGGTGTGAACCAATACCTTAAACATATAAAAACTTTTTTTGAATAACAACATACTCTCTGAAGTGCGCAGACTCTGTGCGGTTCATCTCTCCCCTCCCCAACTATACCACAGGTCCCAGATTTAGACATTTTCTTCTCAGGAACACGGGTTTGTCACTGGTGTTTTCAGGCATATTGGCAAAAGGGAAGGAGTGACACCCTGAAGCACACGAACACCTGTGCTCACTGAGCTCATTTCTTCTGTGGCGCTGAGTTGACTGGCGTGCACTGTTTCAGGGAACTCCCTCTACTGAGCCTTGGAAGGCAAACCCACTGATAATGATTTCCTTCAACTTTATCTGGAAATGCCCTGGTTTCTACTTAATTCCTGAAGGATAATTCTCTCTTGATAAAGAACATTTGGATGGCGTTCTTCAGGGTTTGCATGTGTTATCCTGTAGTCTTCTGGTCCCCATGGTCTCTGATGGGAAATTATTCATCTCAGCTTAGTTATGCTGTGTGTAAAGGATGAACACTTCTCTGTGCGGTTCTATCACTGTCACTGCAGCTCCTCTGTCTTCAGTGTCCCCAAGAACCATCTGTGGCCCACTGTAAGCCCTGATCCCTAGGTAGCACAAGCTAAATTTAAGTCCCAGTGAGCTCTGGGTGCTCAGAGAGATCACGAGGCTCTGACTGCAGACCTGTCAGGGTTGCAGACTCCTCCGCAGAGATAAGCCGCCCCTCCGCCCCAGCTTCATTGATGAGGCCCCTCCCCGGCAGGAGTCCTTCAAACTCCTTCCCCTCCTCCTGAGAGCAACCCTACCACTCCTGGGAGTAGATCCGCCTCATCAAATGGACCCTCCTTCTCAGAGTTGCTCCTCCTCTGCCTCCTCCTCCTCCTCCTCAGAATCCCTCCTCTTCAGAGTTGCTGCTCCTCACAGCTCCCTCTCTTCCTCTGAGTTGTTCTTCTTCCTCTGAGCTTCTCCTCCTCCCGGTCCTGTTGGGCTCCAGACACCTGTTGTCTCCTGGGCTGGGCTTCAGAACGCATCGCATCGGTAAAAGCGATTGTCGGTCTGCCCATTCGGTGTGGAAAGGGTGCAAGGCGGGCCTCCATTCCAGGCCCTAAGCCGGGGAGGCCTTAGCACTGGGACGGCAGTCCCTTCCCCTGAATGGAGTGATTCTCCCGGCTGTAGGGGCAGGGGAGGGGGACGACAGAGGGGAACCTCAGGGCCTGTTGTAACTTGAGGGAGGGTGGAGTAAACTGCTTCCTACTGTCCCAGGCTGAGGCTAAGATGCCAGAACCACCTTGAGTTTGACAGAGCGCAGGTTCCTGGGGCTTGGGGCTGAGGACCTCTGTCCCACAGAGAGCAGGGTGGAGCTTGACCTTGGGACTTTGCATAACTTGCCCTTTGAAATGTATTCTGGCCTTCCTGGGCATGGGCAGAATTTAAGCAATCCAGACCTCACTTCCCCCTCTCTTCCCCCCAGCCTGTTTCTTATGCTTTTGGGGCTCAAAGGGTGCTAAAGGGAGGATGGGGCTAGTGAGTGGACCCTGGCCAAAACCAGCCCTGCTTGCACCCTCTGGACTGGAATGTTGTTGTCGCTGAATGGCCATCTTAGGGACCAGGAATTAGGAAAAACTAAAAGACAGAAACTCCACCCTGAGCCAGGCATAACATCCCAGTACTCCCGAGGCAGGACAGGAGGATCTCTGTGAGTTCCAGGACATCCTGATCTACATAGTGAGACTCTATCTGAAAACAAACAAGAAGGAAGAGAGAGAGAGAGAGAGAGAGAGAGAGAGAGAGAGAGAGAGAGAGAGAGAGAGAGAGAGAGAGAGAGAGAGAGAGAGAGAGAGTTCTACACTGAACATACAAGGAATTTGACAGCGAGCGCCCTCAGACCACCCACTAGAATGTACAGTTGCTATCCTGTATGCTGTGGCTGTGATCTGAGCCCCAGCACCCCACCCTGTTCTGTGTCGGCAGCAGCAGATGCCAGCGTGTTCCCCTCAAACAGTCGAGCACAGATCACATCAGCTCGAGTCTTAGACTTCTCCATTACGTAACAAGTCCTAGAGATTTGCTTTCCTTGCTAGCCCTTTGTTTTGTGTTGTTGAGACAGAGTTCACACTGTAGCCCAAGCTGGCCTTGAGCTCGATGCAATCCTCCTGCCTCAGCCTCCCAGATCCTGGGATTTGAGACATGGTAGTAAGCTACCCTGTGTCTGTAGCCTGAAGTTTTGAAGGGTTCTGCCTCCCTGCTCTGAAGGTGTGAAGGGGTTGGAGGATCTGGAGAGAGCTGCACTGGGGCTCCGAGGAGGACGTCACAGCAGCTGCTCACCAGTTACCTTGATGCTAAAAACAGACACGGAGTGTAGACGTAACTGCAAAGGACAACATGGCTTGGAATATTCTTATGGGACAAAATGTTTCAAAAGGGAGTGGACAGAATGCTTGCAACAGCCTCGGGACCATGCTGGCAGTGACTGGGGTGGATCACCGGCCCGTGGGCTTTGTTAGGCCTTTACACTGTTAGCTTGTCCGCTCTGATCGTGCTGACTGCATGTGTGATTTCTAAGCTCTAGGGCACAGTTGTCAAGTTCATGCTGGTGATGAATTAGAGGTCATGGCAAGCCACCAACCCCTCATCCTGTTCAGCTGTTTGACGTGAGAGAAGAGGCATGCCCTGAGAAATTTGTCTCCACTGTCAGAAATGCTGTTCAAAGGGCAGGGTCATCTTTAGTCATAGATGATACAGTTCAGGGGATGTCGCAGTTGGCATCTTGAGCAGTTCATGTTGCAGCCTATGTGTCAGTGTAAGACAGGCTTGTGAGACGCTCCATGGAAGACTGCGGTCCGACTAGGTGGGGAGAGAGGGCCTGTTCGGCGGTTCTGCTGGGAACTTTCTTGTGGCCTGACAGGATACTTGGAAATAGACTGTCAAAGAGGATATGTTCCAGTTTCTAGGACAGCACACCGTTCCCGCCCCTTCTCTGCCCTGTCAGAGTTCTCCCAGATGCAGTCTCTTTTGGGGGGGGGGCATTGGAACACAGTGCTGCATAGCAGAAGGAGCGCCTGGCTCCCCTCTACTCCAGCAGGGTGGCTTATTCAGGGAAGACACTCACCCAGGCTACTCCTGAGCCTGTGGCCATGCTGGGTCTTGTCACTGCCTGTCCTGTTCCAGAACCCATCAGGCAACGCCCTGGTACTCAAAAGTAGGATCCAAAGACCATGCTGCCTAGATCCAAGGTTGACAGACCACACAGGAGGCCCCACTTTGTCAGGCTGAAGCTGGATGACAAGGCGGGTGCCTTCCCAGGGCTTTGCTGGCGACACGTAGGCCAGGTGCAGACCTGAGCTTGCTGTGTTTGCTGCATAAAGTCCCCCTGGCTTTAGACACAGCGACAGCGATGGAAACCATGCACATGGCCAAGAGGGCCGACGGCATTCTGACCTTCCCCAGGAAAGCGGTTTTGATGCATTTGGGCAATATTGGATCATCTTTCCAAACACATTTCTTGTCTCCATCTTGGGGTTTGTGATTTGTGAGCGCAGTAAGCCCCGCCCCCCGCGTGGTCTATGGGTTGGGTGGTACAGTAGCAGGCATTGCTCCTGCAAGGAGGCATCAGGAGTATTTGGTCAAAACTGTGTGTGTGTGTGTGTGTGTGTGTGTGTGTGTGTGTGTGTGTTTGTGAAGTAGTGTATTCCATAAATCCTAGTCCCCTCTGAGTCCAGATCTAGTCCCTGTGTTTGGATTTTTCCTTCAAAGAGAAAGAGGCCAGGGTGGGTAACATAGGCAGACTAGAGTACAGGAGCCACCCTGATTTGGATTTCAGAAGAATTCTAATCTGTTATTATTTTGGGGTGGAAGTGAATTAAGAACAAGAGCTTTACCACTGGTGGGGGGAGGAGATAGAGTGTGTGTGTGTGTGTGTGTGTGTGTGTGTGTCCACACACGCAGGCACGTGTACACGTGTGTATGAGCACCGCACCTACTTGCCCATGTCCACTTGTCTTCCAGGGAGGCAGCAGCACAGACATGGTTATGCCAGCTGAGGAAGCAGCCAGAGTTTCTAAGTGACCATGTCCTCAAGGTCACCAAATAATGCAGCTGTCTGGAACAACAGGGAACGGCTGGGGACAGGACAGGGAGGGAGACCTGGGCTCTGGTCTGGGCACTGTGATTTCTACTCAGTAACATTGAATTACATTCAACAAAGGACGCTCCTTCCCTACCTGGATCTTTGCCCACAAACAAAGGCGTTTCCATAAAGTGCCAGTGAATGTATCCTGGTCGCAGACAGCCATAGTCTGGCTTAGAGGCTGGGAAGTGTTTAGGTCGAGTAGTGTAAGAAGCTAATGTCAGACTCACTGACTCACAAACTTGCGTGGATGGTTCAGAGAGCGATGATCTTCCTTCTGGTGGAGCTGGAGTGGACAGCGATGGCCTGGGCCACTAGGAAAAGCCCAGACTCTTCTCTTTAGATTTTGATGATTAAATGAGCTGGGAGCCTTCTCCATTGTACAGTTACTAGCACTTGACAAGCGCTCAGGGCTTTGGCCATCCGGTTTGATGAGTAGCATGTAGCTGAAATCAGGCGTGTGGGAGGGGGAGACCCCGCACAGGAGCCCAGCCAAGCTCTGCTGCCTGTCTTCTGGTTCAGTTCACATAACCTGATTCTGCAGAGAAACTGGCTCTAAATAATGTCAGGGACTTCCAAGCTCTAGATCTCTGCCTGGGATGCAAGCCCTTAGCCGTGACTTTGTAATTCCCTGTAGCATCAGTAATCGTTGCCCTGGACCTATGATTTGTTATTCTTTCTGAATTGCTGCTGTGTAGTTGACTTTTCTTGGGGAGAATCAACGCGTGTGCGAGCACACGCGCGCGCACACACACACACACATGCTCATCCCAGAAGAGGAATGCACAACAGACCAAAGTCACAACAATACTAATGTGGTGAATTAATGAGTTTTTACCGTCGTTATTGACAGGAGTGGGGTGAGGGATTATTTACAAGGGAAAGAGATGTCTTTAAAGCATCTGACTGTACGGCCGGATGTGGTAGTGCATGCCTTTAATCCCAGCACTCAGGAAGCAAAGGCAGGTGGATCAATATAGTCTACAAAGAGAGTCCAGGACAGCCAAGGCTACACAGAGAAACCCTGTCTCAGAAAAAAAAATTTAAGAAAGCAGTTGTACCACCTAAAAGCCCCACCCAACAAAGTGGCTCATGAGCTCTGGTCCAGTCTTGAACCTGTCGACTGAGCTGGGGCCAGGGTGTGAGGGGGTGGGGGAAGGACTGTCCAGAAGGAAAAACCTACCAGGCCTTTGTCTCAAGCTGCTAGGCCAGGAATGTTAGAAAGAAACCAGGAATCTGCCATCTTTATCATCTGTTTCCTGCCTCTCAGGAATGTGTAATTCCTAGTCCCTCACATTCACAGGCACACATCTTAAGTTCAGATAACACAGAAAGCATACAGCTACAGGAAAAAAATTAACACATTTAATCTTTTCTTCCTCCCCAAGATACGAGGGGTCTCTTATGGATCAGTCTTTCCGAGCTGCTCAGTTTCCCCTATGGGAAGTGCAAATCCATAGATTCCCTAGGGTCAGTCAGTGCCCTCATATAGGGGATTTCTCAGAACCTAGTCTGGGGTCACTCAACTGCCCCATACCTGGAGGTTTCTTGTGACCTCCTACCATCCCCATAGTAAGCTACTTTGGCTTACTGGCTTCCTCCATTGAGTTTTCATTCTTTGGCCCATATATGAGTTTTGCTGCTGCTGCTGCTGCTGCTGCTGCTACTGCTGTTGTTATTGTTGTTGCTATGGTTGGTTAATAGTCCCCTTTCCTTCCTGAGGTTTGCACAGGAAATATCCCCCAAAAAGGCTCCTGCATTGAAGTCCCTGCATGATGGTACTATTGAGAGATGATTGGCCTATGAGGGCTTCAATCCAATGCATTAATCCATTGATAAGCTCATAGCTGAACGGACTGTAGGAGGAGGGTTGTGCTGGAGGAAGTTAGTTCCTGGGTTAGGTCTTGTCCCTAGTGTTTCCCCGCTCCTTCCTGGCTGTCTCGGGATGCACTTCGCTCTTCCACGTGCTCTCACAATTATGATGTTCTGTCTAGCCATAGCCCCACACCATGGAGCGAGTTGCTGTGGAGTGAGACACCTAAAAGCACTGCCAAAAATCAATCTTTCCACCTTGTAAGTTTTTCTCTCAGCACTTGTCACAAAAACAAAAACCCAGGTAACAACTTGTTTTCAGAGTAACCACACAGTAGTGATGTAAACATCCAGCTTAAAATAATGAGACCAGCCAAAGAGCCAGAAAGAAGAGCCCATACGGGAGAAAATAGGCAGTGAGTGCAAACTGTCCCGGACATTGAAGTTGCTGGATGAAGACTCTAAATCAGCTCACCACAATCTGCTCAAATGGCTAAAAGAAAATATGTCTTTAAAAAGTAAAGCGCCGGCTGGAGAAATGGCTTTGTGGCTAAGAGCATTAGCCCATTGCTGGGCGAAGTGGTGCATGCCTATAATCCCAGCACTCAGGGAGACAGAGGCAGGCAGATCTCTATGAATTCAAGGCCGGCCTGGTCTACAAAGCAAGTGCAGCTCTTCTACCAGACATCCTGAGTTCAATTCCCAGCAACCACAGGGTGGCTCACAACCATCTATAGTGAGATCTGGTGCCCTCTTCTAGCATAAAGGTGTACATGCAGGCAGAATACTGTATATAATAAATCCTCCCAGTGCCCCTCACTCACCTGCACAGTCCATTCCAGTGGCACCTGGTCCCACAGCCCAGTGGCCTGCAGTGCGGTTCGAGTCCTCACTCGCTTCCAGAAAAGCCCTTCAGTGAAGCCTCCAGGGAAGTCTCACTCCTGATTGAGGCAATATCCCCAAGCCCTTCTAAGATCTGCTGTCTGCACGCCTCCCCTTGACCAGGTGCCTGAGCAGGAGATGCATCTGTCGTCTGGCCCACAGGGATGCGAGGCGGCCTCCCAGTGCCCAGCCAAGCATAACCAGTATGCCAGGCCCACATGATTCCCCTGGGTTTCTGTCCCCTTCCCCTGCATAAGCATCTGAGGCCTTAGAGGGCAGGCACCTCTAAAATTACCATTGCCTCTGGCCTGCCTTGACACCCCCTTGCACTCTGCATGGTCAATGCGCCAGCGTGCCTTAAGGCAGAGGACAAAGGGCAGCATAGGCTCCTTTATAAAGGACTAGCCCAGGCCAGCTGAAGGTCCAGGGTGTGCTGATACTGTTGTTCCTGGTCCTAGGCAGCTTGGAGCGAAGACTGAGAGGTGTTTCCTGAGAAACCCAGAGAGTGGCAGAGCAGCCATGAGGCTGCTGACTGGGGCTGAGCTGTGGTCCGTGGCCATATTTGTGGTCATCTTCCTGCTTCTGGTGGACCTGATGCACCGGCGCCAGCACAGGACTGCCCGCTACCCACCAGGCCCCATGCCATGGCCTGTGCTTGGGAACCTGCTGCAGATAGACTTCCAGAATATGCCAGCAGGCTTCCAAAAGGTAGGAGAATTGTTGGAGGGCAGCAGAGGGCCATGGTAACCACCTCCCATCAGAACACAGTGGGTGATAGTGAAACTCCATTCTGGACAAGGAGTTGGCCCTCTAGGGGAAAGTAAGTTAAGAACCTCCTCCTGGGGAGAGTGGTGCAGGACCTGAGGATACTCCAGCCTTTCTGAAGGCCATGGCCAGGAGATGGGACAGGATCGAGCAGACAATTTGGGATCCAGTTAACAGGGCAGGATGTGGTGGTTCATGATGGTGCCGGGGTTGCATTCTAATGCCAGCGTGGGCTATACATTCCAGGCCAGCCTAAGCTACACACCAAAACTATCTCTAAAACCAAGATTTAAGGGTCAGCTGTGGTAGTGGCATGCCTCTCTAATCGCAGCACTTGGGAAGCAGAAGCAGGCATATTACCTTGAGTTCTAGGCAAACCTGGTCTAAAATGTCAAGTTCCAAAGCCAGCCCATACTACATAATGAGACCTTTTTTCAAAAATCTACAATTTTAAAAGAAGAAAAGGCCCAAAGCAGTAGTGGAGGTCTATAATCTCAGTATTATTGGCAAACACCAACAGATCTCTGTGAATTCAATGTCAGCTTGGTCTACATAGCAAGCTGCAAGCTGGCCCTAGCTACATACTGAGATACTGGCTCAAAAAATAAAATAAAACACATGTATATGTTTGCGTGCGTGTGTGTGTGAGAGTGTATGTACACAGAAAGTCAAGTTATATAGGCCTCACATTCCATCTCATTCCACCAGAGGAAAATGTGTTGAGAATGGGGGAGAAGATGAGATCCTAAACACTTCCTGTTTCTGTCAGGAAGTCAAAGATGAGTGAGGTGCAGAGGCCACTTCCATCCTTTGGTTACTTTGGATTCTCAGACTCCCCTCCTTACATCCACGAACCTCAGTTTCCTCATGTGACAAGGGGATGCTAGTGGGACCAGCTGGCAAACGTGTAACACTAGCAAGGTCATGGTGGAGTGATTGATAGGGTCCGAAGCGAGTCCCCAGACAAATAGTAGCTGCTATCACCCTTCTGCGTGCTCGCCCTGGGGCTCCCCTGCCAAGTCCAGCCAGGGATCCAGGCTCGACAGTGATACACTAACTCCTTGCCTACAGCTGCGATGTCGTTTTGGGGACCTGTTCAGCCTACAGCTGGCGTTTGAGCCAGTGGTTGTACTCAACGGCGTGACGGCCTTGCGCGAGGCACTGGTGAAATACAGCGAGGACACCTCTGACCGCCCACCACTGCATTTCAATGACCAATTGGGCTTTGGACCACGCTCTCAAGGCAAATACAAGAAGTGACAGACGTGGTGGGGAAATGAGGGCTAGAAAGGGTTCAGGGATTATAGACAATCTGAGACCTAATTGGGGGGGGGAGGAACAGGAACAGAGAAAAGAAAGCAAAGGCTGATGGTTAAAGGGCAGACAAAGGGACTTACAGTAGCACTCAAGACTGTAGCGGGGAGAAAGTGCCTTAGGAGCAGACAAGAAAACCAAGTCTCAGGCCTAAGTGTGGTCCCCTAGGTGTGGTCCTGGCAGAGTATGGAGCTGCCTGGCGGCAGCAGCGACACTTCTCTGTGTCCACCTTTCGTCACTTTGGCCTGGGCAAGAAGTCATTGGAGCAGTGGGTGACTGAGGAGGCCAGGTGCCTCTGTGACGCCTTCGCTGCCTACACAGGTAGGTGATGGATTGGTGGGTACAGGTGGGGATAGGCAACCAACACTCTAACATCTCAACTCGCTACAGGGTGCCCTTTCAGCCCTACCTCTCTGTTGGAAAACGCAGTGTGTAATGTGATCGCATCCCTCCTCTACGCCCGCCGCTTTGAGTACGATGACCCTCGCTTCATCAAGCTACAGGGCTCGTTGAAGGACACCCTTAAGGAGGAAGCTGGATTCCTGCCCATGGTGCGGGGCTCGGGGGTGTCTGTACCCAGATAACGTCCTACCGTGGAGCCTCTCAGGAAGATGATCGACGTGCAGGAGTGACAGGGAGAGAATATTCTGGGAGGGGCTGGGAGGGGAGAGGGTAGACTGGGGTCAAGTGCTTGTAAATGCTGAGTGCTTATGCTCCCCAGCCATGTAGAAGCCACACAAGCCTGTGAAATTTCTGGAAGGTAGGGGCAAAAAGGAAGGGACTATGTCACTAGTGTACCTAGAGGAGGCTGGGATGCGAGGCTGTTCCTGCAGGAAGCACCCAGGCCTCTATCGGTCTCTCTCTGTTGGTCACAGTTCCTGGGCGTGTTCCCAGTGCTCCTGCGCATCCCAGGGCTAATTGGCAACATCTTCCCTGGACAAAAGGCCTTTGCCACCATGCTGGATGAGCTTCTAACCGAGCAAAAGATGACGTGGGACCCTGCCCAACCACCCCGAGACCTGATTGATGCCTTCCTGAATGAGGTGGAGAAGGTGATTGACAGCTCCAAGTGATGGGGCCAGGGGCTGTGGGCTGAGGTCCTGTGAGCTGTGAGGCCAGGTGGGTGGGGTCCTGTCTATCACCAAGTGACTCAGCACCTGGGCAGCCTGGGGACAATGGGAGGCCCTCATGGGGTTCCTCTCCCCACTGAGCCCACCCTTTCTGCCTGGCCCAGGCCAAGGGGAACCCTGAGAGCAGCTTCAATGACGAGAACCTGCGCATGGTGGTGGCTGACCTGTTCACTGCAGGGATGGTGACCACGTCAACCACGCTGTCCTGGGCCCTGCTGCTCATGATCCTGCACCCGGATGTGCAGCGTGAGCCTGGCTGGGCTGGGAAGAAAGAAGGAGGAGGGATGAGGCAGTGTCCTTAAGTTTCCCTGGGACACTTGTGGCTCCTGGCAGGGGATTGACCCAGACTCCAGCACGGGTGATGGCCATGGACCCAGCCCTTAGCAGAGAGGAAGTAGAAGGACAGGGGGAATCTCCCTGGGGCTCCTTCACTGAGAGGATGCTGTCTTTCCAGGCCGGGTCCAGCAGGAGATTGATGAAGTCATAGGCCAGGTGCAGCACCCAGAGATGGCTGACCAGGCCCACATGCCCTACACCAATGCTGTCATCCATGAGGTGCAGCGCTTTGGTGACGTCCTCCCACTTGGCGTGCCTCACAAGACATCTTGCGACATTGAAATGCAGGGCTTTCTTATCCCTAAGGTAGGCCTGGAGCCCTCCAATGTCCAGTGTTACCAGCCAGCTAGTGGCCTGAGCTGCCCAGTTAAGGAGGATTGGAATTTAGGTAACCCAATGCTCCACAGTACCAACTTCCCCTGAGTGAGTATGGGGAATGGAACAGTAACTAGAACTGTACACCCAAATTCCTAGCTAGAAAGGCAAACAAGATAAAATATGGCTGGAGTGGTTGTAGCATCCACTATGTGCAAATACAGGGACAGTGTGTAAACTATGTCACCTGTCACTTATCCCTGTCATAGTATCAGAGAGTGCTGAGAAGCTTCTAGGGCTGAGGTTACATGACAGAATCTAGTACGTGAGGTAGAGACTGTGCATGTGACAATGGTGACCAGGGCCCTGGCAGCCCTACCCCAATCCATGTTCACACAGTGTGTCTCTTGCCAGGGGACGACCCTCATCACCAACCTGTCCTCAGCACTGAAGGACGAGACCGTCTGGGAGAAACCCCTCCACTTCCATCCTGAGCACTTCCTGGACGCCCAGGGACACTTTGTGAAGCATGAGGCCTTCATGCCATTCTCCGCAGGTGCCCGCGGGGTGCCTGGATCCCTGTCTCTCACCAGAGTACCTTGGAGGGTGGAGCATCAAACAGGTCCCAGACTAACTGAGCCTCTCTCCCACCCTCAGGCCGCCGCGCATGCCTGGGGGAGCCCCTGGCCCGCATGGAGCTCTTCCTCTTCTTCACCTGCCTCCTGCAGCGTTTTAAGTTCTCCGTGCCTGATGGACAGCCCAGGCCCAGCGACCATGGTGTCTTTGGTGCTCTGACAACCCCACTCCCCTACCAGCTCTGTGCTCTGCCCCGCTGAGAGGAGGGACAACATCTCACTCACTGCCCTCCTAGGGTCCTAATGTGCAATAAGTCATTGTGCTCTAAACTAAATCACCCCTGCGAGATCTCCAGGCTGGAGCGGGCCCTCAGTAGCTTCCCTATGGACATCCACAAGCCCCTACTTATTCTTACCTGACACTTGACCCCAGTGGAAGGACTGGTCTGTTGAACCTCAGAAATGACAACCATTCTTGCCTTTACCCTCTGACCCCATTCTTTCATCTAAATTGATACGGTTTATACACAGATGCCAGAAAGCACTGCTGAGATGTGACGGTATATGCTACACTGATGAGGGAAGGGCAGGACTCCTCCTAGAAGCTCCCCTTTCAAACTTCCTTCCACTGCCACACAGCCGGGGCTACTGCTCAGCCAGCCTCATCACATCTGTTGTCTAACTTCTTCTGCTTCTCTCTCTCTCTTTTTTTTTTAATATCTGGAGGTTTTTGGGTTTTTTTGTTTTTGTTTTTTTGTTTTTCGAGACAGGGTTTCTCTGTGTAGCCTTGGCCATCCTGGACTCATTTTGTAGACCAGGCTGGCCTCGAACTCACAGCGATCCGCCTGCCTCCGCCTCCTGAGTGCTGGGATTAAAGGCGTGCGCCACCACGCCCGGCATATCTGGAGGTTTTATTCACCAAATAAATCATGGTCTAGGATTTTAAGAGCTTTTGTGACAACAAAACATATGCCCACAATCCATGCATATATACCTAGATGCTTGTCCCCACCCCAGCTTGTCAATCATGACAACCCAAACAATATCTACATTTTTTTGGGTTTTTTTTTGTTTCGTTTTGTTTTTAATATTTTATTAATTTATTCATATTACATCTAAATTGTTATCCCATCCCTTATATCCTCCCATTCTTCCTTCCCTCCTGCTTTCCCCCTACTAAATGGATTGAACTAGAAATGAACATAATGAGTGAGTTCACCCAGAAGCAGAAAGAGTCAAATGCTATATACTCACCTATACCTGGACACTAGCCCCAAGGGGCATGTCCCATGAAAGTCTTCACTTACCAGGAAAGTGGGACAGAGGACATCCTATTGGGACTTTAGGTAAGAGAAGCATGGGAGAATGGGGAAATAGAAGGATCCAGAGGGTCCTAGAAACCTACAAGAAGAACATTATGATGGGCAGATCTGGGTCCAGGGGTCCTGCTCAAACTATGGCACCAGCCAAGGACAATACGTGCAGTAAACTTCAAACCCCTACCCAGATCTAGCCAACGAATAGGACATTCTCCACAGTTGAGTGGAGAGTGGGAACTGACTTTCATATGAACTCTGGTGCCCCATATTTGACCACGTCTCCCAGAAAGGGAGGCCTGGTGGCACTCAGAGGAAGGATAAGAGGCTACCAAGAAGAGACTCGATACCCTATAAGCATATACAGGGGGAGGAGGTCCCCCTCAGTCACAGTCATATTGCCTAACTTCTTATGTGACATCTGAGAGATGTAGAGGAGTCAGGAGACTGGAAATGACACTCAGGCTAAGTTGGCCATTGGGTACCACATGCTTCCCAGGAAAGGCTTTATGAGAGTACAGAAGGGAGTTACCTCCCAAGCTTCTTGGTCATCACCAATCATGTGACCCATCAGAGACACTGGCGAGAAGGTGCTCCCGTGACCAGCTTTGGTAGGACCTGCAAGCTTGGTGTTAAAACAGGCCCCCAGACCTTAGCACAAGAGACCCCATGGTGGAAGTAACACTTGGACCATCAAAGCCAGCACGGAGACAGCAGCTCCTGCCATAATGAGAACAAAAGACCTAGTCCATCAAAGTCTGTAGGGAAAGGCTCTAAATGCACTAACGTTGCCTTTCAGCTTCTGTAGTTCTGTTTCTGACAACTGTTCTTGCTAATTGAAGTATGTCAACCCAGGATATGATTGTTGTACGTAAAAGCTCACCCTGAGAAAGGCTCGGGACCACACCGGGGTCCTAAACACCAAGTGTGTCACTAGCCAGCTAATAAAGACCTTCTGTTGGCTTAAACCCATATTTGAGTAGTCGTCTTTGGTGGATAACCCACCACATTTCTGAAGGTTCTATCAAGATTCCCACAGAACAGACCCTGAGACAGCAGGGTCTCAGATCCCCTCAGAACAAGGAAGAGTATGGTGGTCAAGGGGCTCCTAAGAGTGCACAACCTGAATCCTTTCCAGAGCTCCAGGGCTCCTTTTGATCACTTGCTCCCTAAAGCTTTGGAGGAGTCTAACACTTCCATCCCAAAAAGGAAACAAGTTCAAAGGTCATCTAGTCTGTTATTTGTAATGGAAGTTTTGGTTTCTTTGTAAACTCAGTTGTATTATGTAAATATGTTTTTGTTTTAATCCCAACTTTGGGATTTTAGTTTGAGTTTTAGCATGTCCACAGCTAATAACTGTCTGCTGCAGGGCATGGTCTTTGCCAGCTGGTGGGCCTCGTGAGACAATGAGAGAGTCGTGGTCTAGGACTCTGAGGGAGATGAATAGAAGAGCCGGAGAGAGAGGTGTGGTGTGTGGTGGTAGTGTGAGGCATGTAGCCATTTGGAGAGATCAGAGATCGGATAGTGCAGCAGATGGTGGGGCATCTGCTGCAGTTGAAGCTTCAGCCCTAGTTATGGGGGGAAAGCTTTAAAAAAAAAAAAAAACATAGTACTCACCAGGTGGTGGTGGCACATGCCTTTAATCCTAGCACTTGGGAGGCAGAGACAGGTGGATCTCTGAGTTTGAGGCCAGCCTGGTCTACAGAGTGAGTTCAGGACAGCCAGGGCTACACAAAGAGACCCTGTTATGAAAATCAAAACAAAACAAAACCTTAAAAAAAAAACCCATCAGTATTCAAGTAAGCATAGACTTGGGCCATCTAAAAATTCTGCTTCCAATTTGGAAGTTCAGTTAGACTCTTTAGTGGAGGCTGTTCTTCAGAACAAAGAGAATCAGAACTCCTGTTCATGAGACAAAGAGGTCTCATATAAACACTAAAGCAAACAAACCTTGTTGCTTCTATGCCAGCCAATCAGAGATAACTAAAAATATTTAGCCATCCGGTTGGAGAGATGCCTCAGCTGATAAGATCACTGTCCACTCTTTCAGAGGTCCTGAGTTCAATTCCCTGAAACCACATGGGGGCATTCAATTGCAGGTAGCCCAATCCTATGGTATATTAAATTCACATGGCATAGATGAGGGAAGGGTCAGAACAAAGGAGAGGACAGGGTTTCCCTGTGTATCCTTGGCTGTCCTACACTCGCTTTGTCGACCAGGCTGGCCTAGAACTCACAGTGATGCACCTGCCTCTGCCTCCCTGAGTTCTGAGATCAAAGGCATGCGCCACTACGCCCAGTTGGTTAACCAGGTTTTTAAAAGGAGGGGGGAGAGAGAGAGAGAAGGAAAGAAAAACATGCATAAAACAAAAGTCACCAGTAATGTGGTGGTTTGCCCCTCCCCCCATAGCTTCATATATTTGAATGCTAGGTCTCTACTTGATGGAACTATTTTGGGAAGAACTGGGATGTGTGGCCTTTGTTGGAGTAGGTATGGCCTTGTTGGAGTAGGTGTGGCCTTTGTTGGAGTAGGTGTGGCCTTGTTGGAGTAGGTGTGGCCTTTGTTGGAGATGTGTCACTAGAGGTGGGCCTTGAGGTTTCAAAAGCCCAGGCCAGGCCCAGTTTCTCCCTGTCTGCAGCTTTCAGGATAAGATGTGAGCTGTCAGCTACTGCTTCAGCGCCATGCCTGCCTGCCTACTGCTATCCTCCCAGCCACGAGCGTCATGAACTCACCCTCTGAAACTGTAAGCAAGCTCCCAGTTAAATGCTTTCTTTTATAAGTTGCCTTGGTCATGGTGCCTTCAAAGCAATAAGACTGAAGCTAGGAAAGTAGTAAATATATAAACTAATAACTATTAAATGATGTGTGTTGGGGGCTGGAGAGATGGCTCAGAGGTTAAGAGCACTGGCTGCTCTTCCATAGGTCCTGAGTTCAAGTCCCACCAACCACATGGTGGCTCACAAGCACTTATAATGAGATCTGGTGCCCTCTTCTGGCGGGCAGGTGTACATACAGACAGAGCACTGTATACATAATAAATAAATAATCTAAATGCCATGTGCTGAGCATGTTTGTGTGTACTGCACTTTGGAATTACTATAAGTTTGTTTGCATCATCACAAAGATATTCATACTGCACACTGCAGTTACTATGTTCGAATGTCATTAGGCAGTATTTCTTCTGCTCTATTTATTATATAGCATAAAATTATGGTTATATAGAGAGAGCATTACTGTATACACTCTGTCTGTGTTTGTGTGTGTGAGGATATGCCTGAGGACAAAGGTCAACCTCCAATGTCCTTCCTGAGGAGCCATGAGACAGGGTGTCTCACTGGGACCTGATGCTCCCTGATTAGGTCACACTGAATGGCAGTCAAGCCCCACAGATCACCTGTCTCCACTTATGCAGACCATAATTTCCAGCCCTTTTTTTTTTTTCCCCAAGACAGGATCTATCTGTATTAGCCTTGGCTGTCCTGGACTCGCTTTGTAGACCAGGCTGGCCTCGAACTCACGGAGATCCGCCTGCCTCTGCCTCCCGAGTGCTGGGATTTAAAGGCATGCGCCGCCCGGCTCTTTTTTTTTTTTTTTTTTTTAACCATGGAGAACTCTTGAAAGTTGTTTTCTGACCTCTACGCACCGACACACAGACACACACACACACAAAGTGGAGTCACACAGCAAGGTCAGCACTCATCTACTCAATCTCATCCCTCACCTCTTCTTCTTCAATACTTTGAGTCCCCGTCAACTGAGCTTTCAGGAAAAAGACAGTGGCTTTTAGTCAGGAATGAGGCAGGGGGATGATCTAATGTGGCAGGTGACCAAGAGTCTGCCCAGTTTTCTCGCCTGTAAAATAAGGATGCTAACAATACCTATCCATGTTATGAGATTGAAATACATTAAATGCTTAGGGTACCATTTATCATGATGTTTTTTCTTTACAGTGATAACCTTAATGAGTCAAGGCCAGCAAAGCCAGAGGTAGCCAGAATGAATGATTTAAGGATCCTTCCAGCTTCCATGGTTTGGGATGCAAAATTCCTTGTCTAAAACAGAGACGATTGGGCTAGATGTAGTAACACCCAGTCCTAAGGAGGTTGAGGCAGGGCGAATCGGGAGTGCAAGACCGGAACAGCTCAGCAGTTAAGCATACTGACTACTCTTCCAGAGGATTGGGATTCAATTCCCAGGTCCACAAAGTAACTCACAATTGTTGGTCCCAGGGGAGTTCGTGGCCTTGTTTTGGCTTCCGTGGACACTACAAACCACTCGTGGTGCACAGACATACAAGCACGCAAAACACACATACATGTTAATTTTTTTAAAAGGCAACCACAGCCAGATGCGGTGGGCACAAACAGGGAAGAAGCAGGGAAATCATTGCAAGTCCTGAGGCCAGCCTGGCTGGGCTACGCAGCGAGTATCAAACCACACCCAAATAGACGACAGTAGTAAAAAAAAAAAAAAAAAAAAAAAAAATGACAATAAGCAAACAAACAAAACGGTCTTACTACAAACTCAGGACTGAGAAACGCCAAAAAGCTCAAGCCAGAGGCGCTTTTACGATCTACATCATGTCTGGAAGAAACGGGTTTTCGGAAATACATACACAATATACGCAGCAGTATATACTGTTACTGCGGAAAGACCGCCGCCAACGCCTGGCTCCGGGACCTACCCCAGGGTTGTTCTTCTCCCAGCCTGCCGCCAGCACTGAAGGAACAAACTTTTGGGAAGGCTCAGGAGACGCCTCAACGCTGCGCCCCCTGATGGCTCCGTAGACGCTTAGCGCCGCCGTCGAACCACACACAGCCTCTGCTCCGCGTTTCCGCGGAAGAGCGTGCGCCTCGCGGGACCCGTCAGTCAGAGGATTGCAGCCAATCCGAGAGCCCTGTTCCAGCCAGTCCGCGTACTTGTGCCACGGCGCGTGCGCGCGCCCGCAGAGGGGCGGGGCTTCCCTGGAAAGATGGCGGCCAGCGGCCTTCGCCGGGCTGCCGCCGCCAGTACCTCGGTGAAGCCCATTTTCAGTCGCGACCTGAACGAGGCCAAGCGGAGGGTGCGCGAGCTCTACCGAGCTTGGTATCGGGAGGTGCCGAACACCGGTGAGATGCAGGGGGTGTATTCAGGGCCCCGGAGGCACCTGCCCAAGGTCTCTCGGCCGAGCTGAGGTCACCGACTTAGGGCAGAATCGACTCCTGGGCTTCGGGGAAGAGGGTCACACAAACCAGAAATGCCCCTCCACCGGGACAGGGCCTCCGAGCGCCCAGTCGCTTTGGTGGCCTTTGCTCAATGTATTTCTTAGAGCCCCTGGGAGAGGCGAGCAGAGACTGAGAGAGACGAACTGACGCCCGCGGTCCAGAGCTAGCTCCGGGTGCTCCGGGAACTCAGGGCCAACTTGACAGTTCCAGGTGCCCGTTGGATTTCGTAACCAAAGTGGCGAAGGACCTCAGTAGTTATCCATTCCCCGCTCTGGGGTACAAACTGCAGCATAGGAGGGAAACGACTTGGCCAAGGTCGACCAGTAGCTTTCTGGTACTTTTTGAAGCCTCCAGACGAAATGGCCTCTCCAGTCTCCCTCACCTAGCTCCCTAGCTCAGCTTAAGCTAGTATTTTGGAGTCTAAGCCCTACTGCTGCAGAGTCCCTCTCTTCCCTTAGATGCCGGAGAATCTAATCTGCTCACCTGACTGGCGCGTGTGATATCTTGATACCTCCCTCCCAGTACAGTGGATGCTCAAAGGGAGTGAAAGAGTTCAGGTGTCGTCCGACCCCAGGGATATCTTCTGTTGTTGAGTAGATGTGTATTTAACTTGGACCATCAGCTGATCTGAGAGGGAAGGCGTTTCCCAGTGAGTGACAGCTCCATGGCGCACAGCACACAAGCGCTGCTGAGCAGCAGCAGCAGCAGCAGCAGCAGCAGGAGCACTTTCCTCAGGTTCTGCCCTTTATTGGCTGTGTGACCTTGGGTAAGATTTTTTTCGCCTGTGCTGTTTGCTCATCTGTGACACTGTCAGGATACTGTCTCCCTCGGGGACCCACTGAATTAGAAGGGTTACTATAGTAACTGACAGAGCTTGGAGGGGAGAAGATCCCTCCTAGTTCTTAGAACAGTAGACTGGTGTTCTAAGTGTCTTGAGAGTGAAAAGCCCAGGCCAGCCTCAGGCCCACGTTTACCTAAGAGCAGCTCTACAACCCTGACGACCTCATTCTCTAGGCCTGATGCTTCACAAATAAGTCATCCTGAATTCCAGGTTCTGTATCAGTGTTTTTGTACTGTTGTCATTGATCAGTTTTTATGACATTTCTTTTTTTTTTTTTTTTTTTTTTTGAGACAGGGTTTCTCTATGTAGCCTTGAATGTCCTAGACTTGCTTTGTAGACCAGGCTGGCCTCTGCCTCTCGAGTGCACCACCACGCCCGTCTCTTTATGAAATTTCTATGTGTATGGTTGACCTAGGACACCAGCTGAGAACCTAAATTTGTAGTTTACCATTTCTGTGGTCATTGAATGAGTGTAAATGACTCAAACTTGATTTAGACACAGCATATTGTGTGTGTGTGTGAGTGAGTGTTTCTGAGACAGGGTTTTACTTTGTAGCTTTGGCTGTCCTGGATCTTACTAAGTAGACCAGGCAGGCCTTGAACTCATAGAGATCTATTTTGCCTCTGTATGCCACCACAGTGGGATTGTTTTTGGTTTTATTAGGATTTTGTCTCAAACCTTTGATCCATCAGCCTGAGTTTCCCATGCTAAATCTCAAACATCTCTCCTTCCCCCAGTAGTCTGGTTGTTTGATTAAAGCCTTCCCTCCCTGCACAAACCCTTAGCACTACCCCTCAGCTCCCACGTTCATATACTACTTACAACCTCCACTACATATTTTACACAAATTTCAACCCTGGCATCTTATTTTACTGGTTATTCCATATAAAACTACTATGGTAAGGATATTCCTCAGTTAGCTCTTGCCTAACGTGAAAATCCTAGATTCTATCCCAACCGCCTCCGCTCCCTCCCCTAAAGCAGGTGGGCACCTCTGTAGTACCAGCTCCTCCAGAGTCAAGAGCATCTAGCTCTAGGCTGGGCAGCGCAGTACGAGCGGTGTCCAGGCTGCGTCCAGGTTGTGGGGCATAAAGTAAATGAGCCACTTGTACGTGTTCAGTGAGCATCCACCAACATAAGCTTCTAAAGACATGTTTAAGTGATCTGATTTCTACAGTGCTGTTTCCTCTCTAGTGCACTCATTCCAGCTGGATATCACCGTAAAGCAGGGACGGGATAAAGTCCGAGAGATGTTCATGAAGAATGCGCACGTCACAGACCCCAGGGTGGTTGATCTCCTGGTCATTAAGGTAACGACCCTCTCTGCCAGCTTGTGTGCTTCTGCGTCTTCAACTAAATACCACCTCCATTAAAAGACGGTGGCTGTTTCATACTTCAACCTGGACTCCATTTCTTTTATTTTTAAAGCCAAGGTCTCACTATGTAGCTCTGGCTGGCCTGAGATCCACCTGCTTCTGTCTCTCGAGAGCCAGGATTAAAGGCTTGCACCACCACGCCCCACTTGGAGGTTTCCACCTTAAGACAGTCTCTCACTATGTAGCCTGCCCTAGAACTAGACATCCTCTTGCCTCAGCCCCCAAGTAAGCGTATTGGATTGCTGACAGGGATGTCTACTGGGATTTGTACTCTGTAATTTTAACAACTTTGAGTACTTGTGGGGCGCCTGGAGTCTCCTGGGACCTGTTCTGTTGGAAAGGCCTAGGCCATTTAGTTCCAGTACCTTCCAGATGCAGAAACTTGTCTTAGCAGAGTTCCTTATCAAGGGTCATTAACAAGTCTGTGCCAAACACAACAGACTCCTGAGCTCCAGTACTGTGTTCTTCATTTGATGGTTATAGCTGACTACCTTTCCCTTCATGTACACAGGGGAAGATGGAGCTCCAGGAAACCATTGAGATATGGAAGCAGAAGACACACATTATGCGGTTCTTCCATGAAACAGAAACACCAAGGCCAAAGGATTTCCTGTCCAAGTTCTATATTGGCCATGACCCATGAGGCCACCCAACGGGAAGGTGCATGTTAACATTTAATTAGAGTAGAAATAAACTCATTGATGGTGGCTTTATGATAAAATCCCTGTGGTCTCTCACTTGTTGCCTAAGTATGTGGGGCCTCAGAGTACACGTCTTTCTTACTCCCCTTTCCTGGAGTGTACTGTTTGCTGCTGTGGAATCAGATCCTTGCATGGGGAAGCAGGAAGGGGCACGAGGCTCTGTCCAGGAGATAGTAAGCTGGGTAGCTTGGATTGTGATGGTTTTTATACACCTTCCAGGATTGGGCATATTGGTGTCAAAGCTCTATCAGAGGGGACAGAGCAGCACTGGTCCTTAAAATGAGATTAACTTCCTGCTTATTGTACAGGGACACAACTATTCGGTACAAGCAGGACAGAATCGCCCTTTTACTTCTGCACTGTTTTTTCAAGTAGCCAAGGAGAGCCTCATACTGTGTAGCCAGGGGTAACCTTGAACTACTGATGTTCTTGCTTCTCCTACCCTGGACAGTCCTGAATGCTAGAGAAAGGCACTCAGAGTCTTTGGGTTCAATTACTGAGTGACCCCACAGCACCAGGAAGCCCCTTCCCCCTGAGGGGCCCAAGCTTTACAAAATACTCTATTAAGCAGTAACATAACTCTGCATGGGGCTGGAGAGATGGCTCAATGGTTTAGAGTACTGCCTGCTCTTCAGAGGTCCTGAGTTCAATTCCCAGCAACCACATAGTCGCTCACAACCATCTATAATGTGACCCGGGGCCCTCTTCTGGCCTAAGGGTGTACATGCAGATAGAGCACTCATACATAAAAAATAAATCTTAAAATAATAATAGTAACTCTGCATGATCTAAAAAACAAAACCCCTAACTGCATGATCAGCACATGGCAACCCTTCCAGGCTTAAGGCTTCATTTAGGCTAAGTGACTCTGAGGCAAGTTTCTGCTGGGACTTAAGTAAAAAAATTAAAGTGTGGGGGATGGAAAGATGGCTCAGTGGGTTAAGAGTACTTATTGCTTTAGCAGAGGACCAGAGACGGTTCCCAGCACCCACATCAAGCAGTTCATAGTTATCTTTAACTCCAGCTCCAGGAGGGATCATATGCCTTTGGCTTCCAAGAGAACCCACAAACAGACACACAGTTAAAGATAATTTTTAAAAACCCTTTGGAAGAAAAGGTCCCAGTCCCCCTTACTTGCACTGTAGTTGTGTATAGCTGGGGCATCCTGGCTCTAAATCAGATGCTTCTTGGAGACAGGAGACAACAAAGTGCAGCAGCTAAGCCTGCTGGGAGTGAGGAGGGAGACAACCTTTCAGTCACACATGACTCATTTTTATTATGTACTCATTGCTTGCTTGTTATTTTCGTGCTCCGTGGACAGCACATTTGAGGGAGTCTCCCAAAGCACAGGACTCTGGACTGTTGTCACAACCATGAGGTGAGACAGGGCTGTCCTCAACCCTTCTGCCGACAGGGAAGGAACTGAGCATGTCACCACTTCTGTTAGTGCTTTCTCCTTTCTGGGCTTCTCTACACCCTAGAAGAAAGGCAAGCATCAGACACTTTTTAAAAAACACAGCCTCACAAAGCCCAGCGCAGTCTCAAGCCCGCTGGAGCCAAGGGCGAGCTTAACTACTACTACTATTTCTTTGTTGGTTTGGTTTGGTTTTCCGAGACAGGGTTTCTCTGTGTAGCCTTGGCTGTCCTTGACTAACTCTGTAGACCAGGCTGGTCTCGAACTCACAGCGATCCACCCGCCTCTGCCTCTTGAGTGTGGGGATTAAAGGCGTGTGCCACCACACCAGGTGATCTTAACTTTTGATGTTCCTGCCTCCACTTCCCCAGTGCTGGGATCATTGGTGTGTGCCACTGGGCCTAGGGCATTTTTCTCGTTTTCTGAACTAAGGTCTCCTGTTACTCAGGCTATCCTTGAGCTCTGCCTCTTCTGCAGTGCTGGGATCACAGAAGCTCAGGGTTACCACACCAGACTTTGGCAGTAGTCACTTTCCAATAGGAGGGTAAAGGAACATGTGGCAAAGACAATGAAGAGTGGGTGGGGTTAAGACAGCAGTGGAAGAACAATGCCAAGACTTGGAGGTGGGAAAGAGCGAGCGTAACTCTATAAATGGCTGCCGGGGCTGGAGGGATGGCCCAGGGTTAGGAGCACTAGCTGCTCTGGCAGAGGACCAGAGTTCACAAGAAGTGGCTGGCAGCTACCTGTAAGTCCAGCTCCAGGGGATCTGACAGGCTCCTGGCCTCCATGAGTACTGTATTCACACACATACACACATAAGAAAGCCCACTCTGGCATCACCACAGAAGACCTGGCCATCTCGACTACTTCCTCCTATGGTTGGGAAGATGGAAATGGACTAGGAGGTGTGACAAGTATGGCAGGAGTGTCCTCGTCTGTGACAGAAGTCTAGCCATGCAGTATACACATCAGCATAGGAAAGCTGAATGGGAAGAGCAGTGGGAGCCCTGCAGCAGGAGACTGCCTAGGCCAGTGTGTCAAAGTACCTTTTGTTCTCCTGGCTCAATTGTCTGAGAGGCTCACTGCCTCCTTCTGCTAACCTAGGCCTAGTCCTGGAAGCTTCTAGCCTCCGTACAACCTAACCTAGGCCTAGAATGTCTGAGACTTACTGCCTAATTAGCTCACCCTTTCTTGTTCTTTCTGAGCTCTGGGCTGGCTGGTTCAACTCAGATCTATTGCTTCTGTCTCCTGGATTACAGGCGTGTTTGTATTCCAGCTAGATCACACAGATCTAGATCATCTTTGGATGTGATCTCTTACCAGCTGGATCACACGACCTAGAAGATCTTTAGATGTGATCTCATGGCAGAACAGCCATGTTCTAAATAAATATTCCTCTACACCAGTGCACAGTTTAAAGCAGACAGCAGTAACATGGTACACACCTTTAATGCCAGCACTCAGGAGGCAAAGGCAGGCCTCCTGAGTTTGAAACCAACCTGATCTACATAGTGAGTTCTTGGACAACCAAAGCTACAAAGCCCCTGTCTCAAACAAACAAACCTGAGAGCAGTGAGGATTTGCTAGTTGCGTTTTTTAAAAATTACTTATATTTACATGTGTACCTATGCCATGTGTATGGATGCTCTCAGAGGCCAGAAGAGGGTGTTGGATCCCCTGGAGCTGGAGTGACAGGTGACTGAGCAGCCCAAACTGGGTGCTGGGAATAGAACCTGGGTCCTCGGCAAGGGCTAATAGCTGATTCATCTTTCCTACCCCTTGCACGTTTCTAAATTTTAAGCTATTGACCTCACTAAGCTGGTGAAGAACCCTGGGTGCCAAGACCTAACTTTGCTGTGGTCAGCCCCAGACACCAGTTTCACAGCTCTGTCTTCACTCATTTGTAAAGCCCGGCTGCAAGATTCTCACAGAGTCCTCAGGACTGAAGGTTCTGTTCAGCATCACTACACTTTCCCATCGTCCCTTCTTACTGCTGTCTTCTGCATCCCTCGCCCTCCTTCATGATTCACTGTTGTCATCTCTGAGGCAGAGACTGCATAACTTTATAAAGTAGAAAGCATATTAAGTCATCAGGAAAATGTCACTTGACAGAAGGTACGTCAAAAGCAACTGAAAGGCTAGCTAGGGCCTTAACCTACTGGTGAGAGAACAGTGACTCTGTCAGTCACGTTAACCAGCCAACACAGCAGAGAGTAGTGCCAGGTGGGTGAACTCACTGCTGCTTCTGCCAAGCGTCCAAATGCTGTTGCAGGCCAGACTATAGCTCAGATCACATAATCCACCCTACGCGTTCCTGTCCATTGATGGGAAGGGCAAGTCTTACTTACCTGTTAATCATCATCGTCGTCGTCCTCTGGGACAAAAATGTCATGCTCCTCAAGCAGAGCAGCAAAGTTCTTGCTAATCAGAGTCCCCACATAGAGAAAGGGGATCACAATGGAGAACACACGGAGAAGACCAAAGGACATCTGCGGAGAGAGGAATGCTGTGAGATCCAGAGGGAGGCCAGTGGCTGCATCTCAAGCCCTGGCCCTCAGGAGCATTTCCTCCAATGGACCCCAGAGCCAGACACCACTTAGTGTTCAAAGTCTTTGGGAAAACTCAGAGCAACAAAGAGACAAAGGGAGCTTTTGTGGCCATCAAAATGGACATCAGAAAGAAAATCATAAAGCTAAACTAAATTTAGGAAACTAAGCAACTAAAAATTAGGGCACAACTAGCTAATTCCTTGCAAAAATTATAAACGCTTCGGTGTGAGCACCAAGATGGCTGAACTGTAACCAGTTTTTGTTGTTGTTGTTTGGTTGGTTTTTCGAGACAGGGTTTCTCTGTGTAGCCTTGGCTGTCCAAGAATCTATCTGTAGACCAGGCTGACCTTGAACTCACAGTGATCCTGCCTCTGGCTCCCTAGTGTTGGGATTAAAGGCGTGCCCCACCATGCCCGGCCTCTGTAACTAGTTCTATACACATAAAAGTGAGTTTCTGGGCTAGAGAGATGGCTCAGAGATTAAGAGCACTGCCTGCTCTTCCAAAGGTCCTGAGTTCAATTCCCAGCAACCACATGGTGGCTCACAACCATCTACAATGAAATCTAGTGCCCTCTTCTGGCCAGCATGCCTACATGCAAACAGAACACTGTATACATAATAAATAAATGTTTTTTTTAAAAAGTGAGTTTCTAGGCTGGAGAGATGGTTCAGTGGGTAAGAGCACTCACTGCTCTTCCTGAAGACCTAGGTTTGATTCTCAGCATCCATACGGCCTCTCACAAGCAAGTAACTTCAGTTCCATGGGGTGCTACACCCTCTTCTGGCCTCTGTGGGCATTTAGCTCTTAAGTACTGCGCAGACATACATGCAGGCAAAACATCTATACTCATAAAACAAAAGGTGTGTAGGGAAGGGTTCTTCCACCCAGTTCTCTTTTAAGTAACTTGTTCCTGCTGAGAAACTTTATTTGGCATTAAACTTTAAAAACATAAAAAGACAGCAGGGCGGTTGGTGGTGCACGCCTTTAATCTCAGCACTCAGGAGGTAGAGGCAAGCAGATCACTGTGAGTTCGAGGCCAGCCTGGCCTACAAAGTGAGTCAGGACAGCCAAGGCTTCACAGAAACCCTGTCTCGAAAAACCAAAAACGAACATAAATAAATAAATAATAAAAAGACAACATGGATTGGAGGGATGCCAGTGAGATTTCATTACTATTTGCTTTCTGTTTTCCCTAGCTGTGCCTTTTTATAAAGCAGCTGCACTTTCCTGCCTCTTGCTGTGAACCCGGACTGCGGTCAACTGTTAGTACAGGTCAAACTTAACTCTAAAGGATTTTGTTTTCCCTTCAACTCCACACAGCCCCGCAGTCAAAATGTACACCTTTGGTATAAGAGACTTTCCATTTTCCTTAAGGGCACCGTGCGCAAGTGACAAGAGTTCAGTGGTGGAAAAACCAGGACGTGGTCCTTGGTTGTCAAGACCTAACTGCTGCCAGCCTCGGACGCCGGCTTCACGGCTCTACCCTGAGTCTTCTATTAAAAACCCTACTGCAAGATTCCCGGCACATTTCTCGGGACAGATGATCCTGCTCTGCGTCCCCGCATCCTTTTTCCTTCATTTTATTTTTACTAAGTATATCACTTAGTAAATATTCCCTCCTCAGTCTTTCAGGATTGTTTTATGCCAGCACCTCTGAGACAGAGATTGCATGACTTGTATAAATCGACACAAGGCCCTTCTTCTGGCCCTAGAGGAATGGTCATTACGTCCCTCAAAGTAAAACAGCGCACATTCCGCTGCTGACCTCCAGCTTGTGTGTCCAGGAACCCAGCTTAACACTGGGTTTTATGCATTTTCCTCTACCTGTCAAAGTTAGCGCAACCCAACTGCGCAAATTGAGTCCCAGGTCTGATGAGCCGTCTATGCCAGCACTATGATTGGCCTCTAGGCCTGTCAATCAGCACAGGCCACACGCACTCCCTCCAGCGATTGGCCTCAATCCCTTCGCCCCGCCTCTAGGCCCACACTCACTTTCACCGGCTTGGGCAAAATGGCACCGCTGCGAGTGACGATGACTGACCTCGACGGTACCAGGCTGCGACCTGAGCTGCCTGGTACAGCGTAGACATCGCCACCTCTCCTCTCCCTCGGCCCGCTCCAGAGAGCCCCAGGCCGGACTGTTACCCAGGCCAGCCGGCGAGCCGCCATGGACGCCATCTCTAGCTCCACCCCCCACCGGGAACCACACCCCGCACATCCAATGCGGCCCACGCAGAAAACCGCCTTCAAGACTCGCGAGACTCGCGACGTACACGGGAAGCACCGCCCTCACGCCTCCGCAGTGCAAATATTCCTGTAACGGTGGGAAAGCCCTTGGTGCCCGCCCTACGTGGTGATGTCAGGACGACGCTCCTCTCGGGCTCCGAAGGGCGGGGCCGTCAGTTGGGGTTCCCTTTGTAGGTGTTGAGGGGCGTGGGGGATGGACCTCACCTCTGGAAGACTTGAATTAAGGAACCAAAATGTGCAAAGAAAAACTTTACTTGGTATTTGCATGTATATATAAACTGTAATATAAAAAGTTAACAAAAACCCGGGCGAAGTATAGCACACCTTTCCAATTTGGGCACAGCAATTTCAGCACTCGGGAGGCAAAGGCAGGAGGATCTCTGTGAATTCCAGTCCAGCCTGAGCTACAGAGTAAGTTCCAAGGCAATCAGGACTACATAGTGAGACCCTGTCTAGAAGAAACAAAAACGAGTTAACAGGAGCCCATAATGTCTGTTAACATTCCACAACGTATACAGCGGGCAGCGGGCTTCCTATACAGGGCTAGGGAAGAAGGAAATAGGGGGACTGGCCTGATGGAAGTTGTATCAGTAAGACAGGTCCCCAGATTACCTCAGTTGCTAGCCTCAGACACCAGCTTTGCAACTCTGACTGGTGATTTCTTCGTTTGTAAACACACCGGTCATAATAACCAAATGAATAATTTTCTGAGAGGGTCTCATGTGTAGTTCAGTCTAGCCAAAAGCTTACTGTGTAGTCAAGGTGAAGTCTTCGACCTCCTTGCTACCAACCCTGCGAACTTTACTATCCTGATTAACAGTAACCTCTGAGAAAGGGGGGTGGGCTAGCAAGGCCTTCCCACCAGGTCCCGATACAAAACAAACGACGATGATAACAAAAACAAGTTAGGTGTGGTGGCTCATATCTATAATCCCAGCACTTGCAAACCTAAGAATGAGTTCCAGGCCTGTATGGGCTACAAAGTGAGACCTGGTCTTCAAAACCCAAAACTACTTAAAGAGCAAACACAAACTACTGTAACAAGAAAGTTAGCAAAGCCCAGCAGTACCTGTGTGTACAATCAAGGGCAGATGGCTATGGTGTTAGATGCACGCCTGAGAAACACAGCTGGCATCACAGAAACTGGCCCTGGCCAAGGAGACCATACAACTCAGTCTCCTGGAGGCAAAGTTCAGCTGTTAGGCCTACATAGGTTTTGGCCAGGCTGTCCCGAGGCCTCAGGTAGGGAAAGAAGAGAGGTCAAGAAGGGGCAGATTTTGTTTGGGAAGAGGGTACACATCTTCCCACCGTCACTGTCACTACACCTATATAAAGGGAACAGATGGCCCTGGCTTCTGCCTCTGGACCCAGCCATCTGACCTCTTAGAACAAAAGACAAAGATACTTGGCATGATACAGGAGAGAGTAGCCTTGAGTGTTCTCTGCAGACAAACCTTGGGAAGCAAGTTGGATAGGTGACAGAGTCCCTACAGGTGGCCATGACAACAGATCAGGGAAAGTTCCTCCTATATAAGACTGCCTGCCTCTCTGGGGACAGTGTCCAGCACTGTACATTGACAGGGTGGCCCGTTAGCACCTGAAGACCCTCTCCTACAGAGAGCCCCACCCAAAGCATGTCAATGTCAGTCTTCAAGCCACTTCTCCGTTACCTTTGACATTCAGATGCCCAAGACTTCCTGTGTTGGAAATTATGGCTAGAATGTCCCTGCATTACATTATGTTCCCATCGGCCACCTGGTCTTTCTAGGCCTTAGAAAATACATGAGAAGTCACGATTTTTCAGTTCACCCCAAGGAGAGGAGAGGACGTTGGAAGTTGGAGAAAGTCTACAAAGCAGGAGGGACACACACACACACACACAGTAACCTGTAAGCGAGTAAGCATTTAACTCCTGAAATTCTGACCCTGGGGTCCTGACCAGCAGGACAGGGCCACAGTTGAAAAGGCCCCAGCTCAGGGCCTGTTCAGTTGCTCGCTCTCTGGCTGGCTCCCCTCAGCTCTTTGCTGCCACCCTTGCCTCAGAGCCATGATCTCCTTCCCATACCAGTCATGCAGGGTAGAGAAACAGGAAGTCTCAGGGGACACAGGACTCTGCCCTCTGCTTAGGAGGAGGCTGGCAGGGCCCTGTAACTCCCACTCAGTCATATCCCGACCTATTGACCTGCTCCCCCTTTCTTCCACAGTACCAGGGGAGCTGCGGTCCCTGGGGAGAAAGTGGCCATTCTCGGGGACCGGGGGCCGGCAGTCAGGAGCCTGAGACTTACTGCAGCTGGCCACAGCCTTCTGAGGTGCCCAGCGATGCAAGGCCAGGCTCTGACGGGCATCCTGCAGCTGGCTCTCCAGTTCTCGTACCACAAGTCGCATGTAGCCAAAGCTGGCTCGAGACAGTGCCTTCACCCAGGCCTCCTGGGCAACCTGCCCATCTGCCGCCAGCAGGTGTGGGCGTACTCCCGGGGCATCAAAACGAATGGTGAAGGCAAATTCCTCAGGCACAGGAGCCTCAGCCAGCTCCACTGTGCAGCCCTCTAATACCACCAGGCTCAGGGGGGCCCGGCTTTCTCTACTCTCAAAAGAGAACAGCAGGTTGCCCTTGAGAACAAACCAGTATCTTCGGCCAGTGCCACTGGGAGTGGGTGGGGTGCCTGGTCCTCCCCAAGTACGAAGAAAGCCAGTGTGGTCCGCCGGAGAATCACTCAGTGCGTAGTGGGCCACACTCCTCTTGTTCAGCTTCATGGCTCCCACGACAACCGTGAGGTAGAGAGAGGGCAGCGCCCCAGGAAAGAATCCAGCACAGAAGACTGTAGCCCAGTCCTGTGGCTCCTACTGTCTGTGTCCTTGCAGCGCTCAGACGTTAGCTGTAAAGGGCTAGCCTTCCTCGCCTTTCATCGCGAAGGTCACTAAGGGTCACACCAACAAAAAAACCTGCACATCAACAAACTGTAGCAGAAACCAGAAAAGACAGTAATTGTATTAGGAGAGGAGAGACAGCAGGACACGGACATGGTGTTTTGTTTCTTTCTTTTTCTTTTAAAGACAGGGTCCCATGTAACCTAGGTTACTTTTGAGCTCCCCTCACTATGTAGCCAAGGACGGGTATCTTAAGCTTCCGATCCAACCGTCTCCACCTTCTCAGTGTCGGGACTGCCGGCCTATCACCAAGCTCAGTCTACGCATTGCTGGGGTTTGACGGCAGGGTGGGGCTTTGAGCTCACTGAACCTCACACTGAACTGGTCTTTGTTATGGTTTTCTTTCTTTCTTTTCTTTTCTTTTTTTCTTTTTCTTTTTTCCACCCCCCCCCCCTTCTTTTTTTGGTTTTTCGAGACAGGGCTTCTCGGTGTAGCCTTGGCTGTCCCGGACTCGCTTTGTAGACCAGGCTGGCCTCAAACTCACAGAGATCCACCTGCCTCTGCCTCCTAAGTGCTGGGATTAAAGGCGTGCGCCACCATCGCCCGGCTCTGTTATGGTTTTCAAACGGGGTCACACCATATCCTTGGCTAACCTGGTTATTGCTACTGATACTTTTTTTTAAAACCACCCCCCCTAAAAAATAACCCCCAGGAGGAATGAAAGGGACCCCAAGCACAAAGAAACTTTTGTCTTCAACCATTCCTAAGCCGCTCACTCTGAGTCTGAAGCCAGGCAACCATGCCTTCTTGGGTCCATACTAGCCTCTCAGTGGTGTCCAGACCACCTTAATAAGACCCTGTGATCTCAGAGCCAGATGGAGGCAGTGGAGGGGTTGGCCAGGGAGGGGTCAAAGGCATCCTGCTCTGTAAACTCCAGTGGCCTGCACTGAAGACATGGCTCCTATAAGGCAGCTGAACTGACAAGGGTCACATGATGGAGAGTCAGCATTTGGTCTCACAACCTTCTAGGCGGGGCCTTGTTGGTGACACCGCTTATCAGCGGTGCCCACAGAGGGGGACAGACTGGCCTCTTATCTAACCACACAGTTCAGCCTAGTGGTTTCCAGGGAGCCTGCAAAACAGTTCTCAAAGAATGTGAGAACTGCTCTTCTAACTATAGGGCCCCAGGCAAAGGGTAGCCTCTTGCAGGAAGCTGCCTCCCCATTTTAATGCCCCACTCATCCCCCCAGGGCAACTGAACTTCCCTCTATGTCTTGGTTTCTCTCTGTGTCTGTCTCTCTTTTTCTGCTTTTTTGTTTTGTTTTTTGAGACAGGGTTTCTCTGTGTAATCTTAGCTCTCCTGGAACTCACTCTGTAGACCAGGCTGGCCTTGAACTCAGAGATCCACCTGCTTCTACCTCCTCAGTGCTGGGATTAAAGGTGTGTGCCACTGTCCACTGTCTCTTGCCAGTAACTCTGGGACCCCCGAGATTAGGTAGGTCAGTTAAGTGCCAGACAAGGGGACCTAGCTTTCACTTTTAGCACTGTCACCACAGTACTGCAGAGAAGTCTGTACCCAAAGTGGCTTGATCTATGGTCAACTGGCCAGAGGTTCTCTATCTCTGGCTTTGTCCCTTTGGTCGCCGCAACGGTTTCATTTATCACTGTCCCCATTTGCAGGGCGTCTAGAGTGGCTTAAGCTTGGTTTTTTCAGTAACCTCCAATAATCAGCCTTGTGCAGCCTTGCTAAATTCCTGGGAATACATCCGTGGAGAAAAGTAGGTCCCCGTCCTCCCGAAATCTACTTTCCATCAGAAGACACATGCAGTAAGCAAATACAATTAAATAAATAATGAATAAAAACTACAAAATAAATAATGAATTAATCAAGTAGTGAGTAATGAAACTGCATCCAGGATGCAGGAGGGGAAGGAGAAAGATTCCAAAGAGAAGCAAGCAGGCCCCGAATAGAGGAAGGCCGGTCTAGCTGCAGCCCTTCGTGGGCCCCACAGAAGGGCTGAGCCCACCGGGCGCCTGCGGCCGAGGCCTCTGCCTGGGGTTGCCTGGGTCCCTGGATCCCGCCCCGGCTCTCCAGCCACGTCCAGGGCCACGCCCTCCCAGTCATCCCTTCCCGGAGCCCGCCCCGCCCGCTTTCACCTCTATACCGGGAGCCCGACTAGTCCGGTGAGAGGCGGTCGACCCCTAGGCTTTCCCGCTTCGGACCCCTCGCCTCCGCTCGGGTGGTGAACGTGGCCGCAGGAGCCGGGAGACCCCGCCCGGGAGGCTCGTGTTACCGCCCCGGCCGCTCCCCGCCCAGTACCCACCAGGCCTCGGGATCTGCAAAGTCACCTCGGCTTTCACGCCGGAGGGAAACTGAGGCCCTGGAGGGTGGGGACCTGCCTGAGCCACAGGACTCGTCGGTGAGAGATGGCCTTGAACCCTGAGCCCAACCTCACGCTACACACAGGCCTCCAGCCTGCCACCAAAGGAGAATTCAGGCTGTTCTTTTTTCCCTAAAAGTTTTCCCTTACCTCCCAGCTAATCTTTGCAGAGGCAAGCCAGGCAAGTCATCCGGTAGGGTGTTTCCTAAGGAGAGCTTCTACACAACCTGCAAAACCCTGCCCAGGTTCTCAACCAAGTCCTTGGCTTTGCGCCATCTCTGCCTCTAGAGCTTGGCTGTGACAGCTTCTATCACCCGCAGTCCATTGTGATCCCGCGGCTCTACCTGAAGTCTGTCCATCCACATAGGCTTGCAGGGAAGACAGGGGTTTCCAGAAGCCCCGAAGGCAAGCGCGTTCAAATGCCTGCTCAGGGCCTTTGTGGGTTCCCACCTCAACCTTCGCTTTGTAGTTCCTGAAGCCCAGCCGGCCCTTCCTTCTCACCCTACCCCCACTCAGAGCTCCTTGACATTTGGGTGTCAGCTGTCAGCTCTCAGGTCCCCTCCCTGACCTCACAATGCAGAGAAGCACACTCTACATTCTGAGTTTTACTGGATGGGTTTTGTTTTGTTTGGGGGGAGGGGAAGGGAGGTGGGTGTTTGTTGTTATTTTTTACTAACTTTAATAGTAAACAGAGCAAATATGTTACAAGGTGAAGGTTCACCTGGGGAAACAGAGCATTGTTTTTTGGGGGGCAAGGAGGGGCGCTTTCCAGTTTAAATAGAATGGGCAGTGTAGGCCTCACTTGGACAAACTTAGGGAAATGAAGGGATCAGCTTTGCCCATTTCTAGAGGTGCATTCTAGGCAGAGGGAACAGCTCTAAAGGCCCTGGGGCTGCTGTGTTTGATGGGCCACAGGAGGGCAGTGAGGAAGGTGACAGCAGGAAATAGAGTCCAAAGGTAGCTGGTAGGGCTTAGAAAAGCCATTTCTCCAAACTAAGAGACTAGCCGTCACGTGGACTTGAGAGAGGTGCGACCAGGGCTGGGTTGGGTTCGTTTTAGGTTATCTTAACGTGTATGAGCGCTTTTTGTTTTGTTTGTTTTTTTGCCTGCGTGTATGTATGTGCACCATGTGCGTGCCTGGTGGCTTCAGAGTTTAGAAGAGGGTGTCAGATCCCCTGGGACTGGAGTAGGGATGGCTACGGGCCACCATGTGAGTCTGGAAATGGAACCTGCCCTCTTGCCAGAACAGTACGCGTTCTTAACCACTGACCCATCTTTCCAGCCCATGGGACTGGATTTTCAAGGTTTGCCTTGGCTGCTGTGGAGTAAGTAAAATGGAAGCAGGAGGCCCATTGAGAAGCTTCTCTGAACCATCCAGGCAGTCTGCAACCATGAGCCCAGTGTGAGACGAGGGGTGGAGTTTGAAGGCAGAAAGCACGGGATTTTTGGAGAATTACCCGTGAAGGCTGAAGGAAAAGAGAAGGTATGATAGGTACGGACGTAGTTTGCCATTATCCTGAGATGTGGAAGACTGTACATAGTCCGATAGGGGAGGCTATGATGGCATCCAGGTTTGCCATTATCCTGAGATGTGGAAGACTGTACATAGTCCGATAGGGGAGGCTATGATGGCATCCAGGAATAGCGTTTGACACCAAGAGTGTGTCCAATAAATAACTGAATGAATAAAGAAAGTTGGAGCCCGCCATAGTGCCTCACGCCTTTAATCCCAGCACTCGGGAGGCAGAGGCAGGTGGATCGCTGTGAGTTCGAGGCCAGCCTGGTCTACAAAGTGAGTCTAGGACAGCCAAGGCTACACACAGAAATGCTGTCTCGAAAAACCAAAAATAAATAAATGTGGGGAGTAGATGGACGAAACAACCCCTTGGGTGTCAGATAGAGGGGCAGCCTCCTGACCTTCTGAGAGGTGAAATCCTACCAGACTCTTTCGTTTGTTTTGTTTTTCGAGACAGGGTTTCTCTGTGTAGCCTTGGTTGTCCTGAGCTCACTTTGTAGACCAGGCTGGCCCCGAACTCACATCGATCCACCTGCCTCTGCCACCCAAGTTTTTTGTTTTGTTTTGTTTTGTTTTTTGTTTTTGTTTTGTTTTAAGCGGTTAAGGGCCAGGTTTCTGGGCTGTCTCATTTCCTCCTCTGTAGGAATTCACTGCACAGCCACTTACTGAGCGCAGGCAGTGCGCGCCACCTCCCACGCCCTCTCGGGCTGAGCACTAGCCGGCACAGGCGCGCGCGCACAGGGCCCCGGAGCTGACTCCTATGGCAGCGCGCCTCAGAAGCGCTCAGAACGCCAGTTTAGATGGGCGGAGCTTATGGAGGCTAGGAGCCGGGGCATAGAGGGAGGGCCCGTCGTTGCTAGGGGATTCTGATTGGTTGCTCCGGAGGTCCCCGCGATGTTCCGCCTGCTGGGTAGCTAAAGGTTAGTGCTGCGGTGGTCCGAGGCTCCGGAGACTAAGCGCACTGCGGACTGAGCAAGCGTGAGGGTAAGGACCAAAGGGGACCCTGGACCTGCGATTTTGAGAGCGGAGACCGAGAACCGGGACCCACATAAGTATCTGGAGCCTCGCGAGACCCATGGGCTCTCCCTTTTTCCTGGGCTTCCTGGAACCGGTCGCTCTCGGACACTGGTCTAGTAAAAGGCCTAAACTACGTGTGGTTTTAAAAGAAGAGCTCAGATTCCTGAAAGTGTTTACTAGGGAAGGAGTGACGTTAATGAAAGCAACTTGGTACCAAGTGTGGAATCCCTAATTGTTTTGTTTGCTTGCTTACTTGCTTGTTTTCGGAGACAAGTTCTCTCTATGTAATATCCCCGACTGTCCTGAAACTCGCTGTGTGGATCAGGTCATCCTCCAATTCAGAGTGCTGAGATTTAAGGCGTGGGCCTCACGCCCGGCCATAATAACCCTGGCTGGCCTGAACTCACAGAGATCCTCCTGCCTCTACCTCCGAAGTGCTGGGATTAAAGGCGGGTCCACTACACCCGGGGGGAGATACCTAACAGATATTATCTTCCACAGTTCAACATAAAGCTAATAAGAAAAGTTTCGGTTGGATCCTGAAATTTGACCCCAAGGCAATGTTGCAGAAGACAGGTAGGTACCCACACTACTGGGGTGGCTTTGGGGGTGGGGTAGGGTAGGGGACTGTAGAGAGGACACGCCTGCCCTCCTCTTTCTTGATGTGGCTATGTGTGGAGAGGGGTTCTTCTCCTTTTCCTGTTGGAGCTGGGCCAGGAAAAGCAAAGAGACACTGCACACCCCAGAATCGGTTCCGCTCCAAATAGGCCACTTCCTTTCTCAGCGGCCCAATGTTGTTACCTGGTACACCGCGGCCTGCCTGCCGTTAGCAGCCCGGTAAAGTGGGTACAGTGCTTTATATGGAAGGGAACGGGTGCAAGAGGAAGGGCTCACGTAGGTGAGCCGCAGGGTACAGTCCATCCTGAACAACCACTTCAGGCCCTACTGCAACTTTCTGAGGCGAAGGGCAAAGAAGCCTAAGGCCTAGAGTCTGTCCGCCACACACTGCCATTTCTGTGTAGGGAAGGGAAGAGAGGATCTGGTCTTACATATATCAAGGGCATGACCTCAGGGGTCAGTTCTGTTGATTCCCAGCCTGTGGCAACAGCAGGTGGGGAGCCCAGTTTTTTTTTAAAATTATTTTATTATTATTTATTTATAATTACTATTTATTATTATTATTTTGATACATTGCCTTGCCCCATGCACCTTCCCCTCAGCACTTACAGGCTGAGCCAACTCTAACCCCAATGGGCATCTGAGTGACTTCATGACTGGGGAGGAGTGTCAGGGGGGTGGCGGGGAGAGGTGGTGGAAGCCACTTACAAGTTACCTCCGCCTTCCCGTAAGTGCTCTTACTGGCCCTGGTGGCTCGGGTCCTGCTGCTGGAGAATGGCCTCCTGCGGACGCCACCCATGGGTTGGCTGGCCTGGGAACGGTTCCGGTGCAACGTCAACTGCGACGAGGACCCGAAGAACTGCATCAGGTGAGCAGTGAAGTAGGGACAGCGGGTGGAGGACACTCAACCAGAAGGGAAAAAAAAAAGTAAGGAAGAAATGTAAGGTCAGCATTGTGAAGCCTGCCTGGAAATACTGCAGACTGGACTGATTGAGGTATACCTGACACGCCTCATCCCGTGACCTACTTGGGGCCTCAGTGGGTAGGGACCTTGAAGGGGACCTGGCCCCTGAGGTAACTGAAAAGGAGATAAAAGGCCAGAAAGGCCCCACAGGCTACCCTTGGCCTAGTCCTGCCCTTTGGCCTAGGGGCCAGACCACCCTTTTTGCCCCACCCTAACGTAATCCTAGGAGGTCATTTACACTCGATATCTTGCCTGGGCCTCAGCTGACAGCAGCGGCATGATTTTTGACAGGCAGAATTCACACTCAGAGGAGAGGGAAAGGGCAGGAGTGAGGGACAGCCTGGGCTATTGAGCAGTGCCATCCTCCTGTCCCTCGCTAGTGAACGGCTCTTCATGGAGATGGCTGACCGGCTGGCCCAGGATGGATGGCGGGACCTGGGCTATGTATACCTCAACATCGATGACTGCTGGATTGGTGGGCGTGATGCCACGGGCCGCCTGCTGCCTGATCCCAAGCGCTTCCCTCATGGGATTCCCTTCCTGGCTGACTATGTAAGCCTCACTCCAGCCCTGCCCCTTAGTGTAAAGGCCTGGGGCTCATTTGGGGTTCATTAGCACAGTCTCCTTTGAGAACTCAGTATGAGGATGGAAACTGAAAAAATGAATACCTACTTTTGGCCCAATGAGGTAAGAGCCAGAAAGATCTCAGGAGGAGGCACCTGGTTCAATTGAACACAGAGATAAGGCCTCAAGGTAAAAAAAAAAAAAAAAAAAAAAAAAAAAAACAGCTGCTGGGAAAGTGGCCGTAGCTGGCAGAGGTCAGCCAGCTAGGACCTGTCCTTTGGTCAGTGGGACTCACTGACAGTCTCTATTTTATTGAGATAGGGTTTTGTGTAGCCCAGGATGACCCTCAACATCCTTAAAGTTCTGGTGCTAGCTGGGTATGGTGATGCATGCCTTTACTTCTATGCTCTAGAGGCAGGCAGAGCTATGTGAGTTCAAGGCCAGCCTGGTCTACATAGAGAGTTCCAGGAAAGCCAGGGGCTATAGAGGCCCTGTCTCAAACAAACAAGAACTGTCTGATGCTCTGGCCTCTACCTCCAGAATGCAAGGTGTGCGTGCCACCAACCCGGGCTTTCATGCATGTTTAGGCAAAACGTTCTGCGAGTTGAGCTATGTCCCCAGCCCTGGGAGCCACTGATGGTTTTAATGGGCTCTGGTCAGATAGGCCTGCAAAGAGGGTTCTCACCTGGGCCACCCCTCTGCCTCTCCGGTCCCCCGCAGGCTCATTCCCTGGGTCTGAAGCTGGGCATCTATGAGGACATGGGCAAAATGACCTGCATGGGTTACCCTGGCACCACACTAGACAAAGTGGAACTGGATGCGGAAACCTTCGCAGAGTGGAAGGTGGACATGCTGAAGCTGGACGGCTGTTTCTCCACTGCCAGGGAACGGGCAGAGGGTGAGTTCACGTCCCACAGGGCCACTGCGTGGAGAGGGAGCGGCCGCTGTGGAGCTCCATCTGTCAGACTGCACCTGGTGCTGCTAGTTTTCCCAAATCCCTCACTCCGGCTTGCAGCTCCCAGGTGCCCTCCCCCCACCCCTCTGTAAAGATGCAATGGCACCTTAGATACCTCCTAAGGCTTGGCACCTAGGAAGCAAGCCTTTAGGTGCAGGGAGGCATTTCCTAGACTGTCCCCTCCCTGTACCTGTCACCAAATTGAGGTTTCTGCAGGGTACCCCAAGATGGCTGCTGCCCTGAATGCCACAGGCCGTCCCATCGCCTTTTCTTGCAGCTGGCCAGCCTACGAAGGGGGCCTACCGCCCAAGGTAAGCCATTCTGTGCACCTGCCAGCCGCAGCTTCCTATTGCCAGGGCCCCATCACCTCCTACTTGCCAGGCTTAAGGGAGGCTGCCACCACAGCCAGAGTTGTTTTCATCATAGTTAGCCTACACGCCCATTGGTAGGTGTCTAGAGACCAGGTCACTGAACCATGGCGGGGGGGGGGGGGGGGCAGGGGGAGGACTCTGCCAGCTCATCAGGTGGTAGCTGGGGTTGGTATCCAAGGCCGGCAAGCCACAGTCACAATGCCCAGCAAGTGGCCAGAATCCCTGGTTGGTTCCATGTGGGCCAGAAAACCCCAGAAGGCTGGCTGAGGCCAAGCCAGTGCCTCAGGAGGGGCTCAGACCTCCAACTCTGAAGGAGGCAAGCAGCGGCACTGTCGCTGAAGAGCTGGGAGTGCACGCCATGTAGGAGGCACCTGGTGGGGAGGGTGATGGGGACACCCCCACCCACATGGAGGGAAGGCCTTGGCATCCCCTGAATGGAACCACCTCCCCGGACCCCACACTCCTGAGAACCTGTTCCTTGCCTGGCTGCAAGCCTCTCCAGCAGCGAGGTGACCAGTGCTGGCTCGTGCCTTTCCCAACATCCAGGTGAACTACACTCTGATGTCCCGCATCTGCAATCTGTGGCGCAACTACGAGGACATCCAGGACTCCTGGAAGAGTGTGCTGTCCATCCTGGACTGGTTCGTGAAGCACCAGGACGTGCTGCAGCCAGTAGCAGGTCCCGGGCACTGGAACGACCCAGACATGGTACCAGTGTGGAAGGGGGAAGCGCCCGTGCCATCCCTGCAGCCCGCACAGCATAGCACCCTGTGCTCTCCTTCTTAGAGGGCAGCGCTTCTCAACCTTCCTCATGCCGCGACCCTTGGTTGCGATTCCTCCTGTTGTGGTGACCCTCCCCCCCCCCCCCCCCCCCCCGCAGCCATAGAATTATTTTGTTGCTACTTAATAATTCATTTTGCCCCTGGTATGAATCTTTTCTGTTTGGTTGGTTTTGTTTTTTTGTTTTTTTTGAGACAGGGTTTGTTGTTGTGGTTGTTGTTGCTGTTGTTTTCCGTGTAGCCTTGGCTCTTCTGGTCTCACTTTGTAGACCAGGCTGGCCTCGAGTTCAACAGAGAGCCACCTGCCCTCTGCCTCCCCAAGTGCTGGGATTACAAGCGTGCGCCACCACGCCTGGCCCTGTTATAAATCTTAATGTAAAGATCTGATATGCAGGATATCTGATATGTGACCTCTCAATGGAGTCTCAGTCTACAGGTTGAGAACCGCTGTTCTAGGGCCTGAATCAGCACTGAACTGTGTTTCTGAACTGAGAGTATAGGGGTCTTCTAAGCCCCGCCCTGCTCCCTCTTTCACATCAGACTGTTCAAGAGCAGAGTTTGGGGGTGCCCACTGATAAGCATCTCCTCCCCCGGACGCGCTGATGTGTCTTAAAGCTCTGAAAGCCCCTCTGTAGCATCCATCCACCTTTCCTGTGCTTGTGTGTCCCTTTCCCTGTCTCTGCTCCTCTGATGCTGTACTCTCTCATCCCGCTCCTCCCCCCCCCCCCCACCAGCCCTGTTCCACCCTGCAATCCTGCTTTTAGACCTTCAGGTCTCAATCATAGCCCTGAGGGCTTACACAGATCCTTCTCGCAAACATCATCAATCAGTGACAATGAGGCAGGAGGAGGCTTGCCTGGAGAGCTGAGCTGAGCTCACCTGCTTTGTGCTCCTCGTTAGCTCTGGAACTTAACCTAGCCAGTTCTTCTCTTGGTCTCTGTGTCTGTCTGTCTGTCTCTCTCTCTCTCTCTCTCTCTCTCCCTGCCCCCCCCCCCCCCCCCCCCCGCCCGCCCAGGTCTCACTATGGAATCCTAGCTGATTCCAGCAGAGGGTGGCAGACAGTTTTCCCTAGCATTTCTTCCTCTCCTTCCTTCCCTCTTTTTTGTTTTTGTTTTTGTCTTTTTCTTTGCTTTTGTTTTTGTTCTTCTGAGACAAAGGCTCTGTCTAGCCCTGTTTGGCTTTATAGACCAGGCTGCCCTTGAGTTCAAGGGCGTCCACCTGCATCTACCTCCCAAGTGCCTGGGTTAAAGGTGTGTGGGGCACAGTCCTCTGTTTGGTTTTGACACAATCTCCTTTAGTGGAGACTTCGTGTAGCCAAGGCTGGCCTTGAACACACGATCCCCTCACTTCTACCTCCCAAGTGCTGAGATGACAGGTGGGAGCCACAGGAACCCACCCACCTGCACCTCCCTCCTCACAAACTTCCTGGCCACAGGGTCCCATTGCATCATCTGAGCTCTGAGCAGCCCAAAAAGACCGCCTTCCCCCCTCCCCCCACTTTGCACAGGGGAAGTGAACGCTGATCCTAGATGGGGTGTGACTTGCTGTCCCAGTGCCACTTGGCTGTGCTAAGCCAGGCCCCAACGTACATCTGTCCCCCCCACTGCTCTCGCCTCCCTGAGGAGGCCAGCACTGACCGTTCCTTTCCTTTGTCCCCAGCTGCTCATCGGGAACTTTGGCCTGAGCTTTGAGGAATCCCAGGCCCAGATGGCCCTATGGACAATGCTGGCAGCCCCCCTCTTCATGTCCACGGACCTGCGGACCATCTCCCCCCAGAACATAGACATTCTCCAGAATCCACTCATGATCAAAATCAATCAGGACCCCTTAGGCATCCAGGGACGCAGGATCTTCAAGGTACTGGAATGGGGGCGGAACAGAAGAGAAGGCTAAGGAAATGGGCTCCCCTGAGAGCAGCGGAGTTAGGCCTAGGTCTCCCTCCTAATCATATGGAGCTGCTGGTTTCTTGCCTGGGTCAGAGCAGGATGGCTCCTGAGAGTCAGGGTGGCAATACATGACAGGAACACAGGTAAGTCACGGCAGCTGTGTGCAGGTGAGGTCCTGCAGAAAATAAGTACTTTTCTCCAGAGTTTCAAGAATGTTTTAGCCAAAGACTACTGTACACTGTTGCTGCTGCAAGGGTCTACTATTGTTTTTTAAATTACCTGTATTATCTGTAGGCCTAGCTAGCAATCAAGACACAGACACTTGTTATATTTTAAGATAGCCTTAGTTAACCTGGGACAGGGCAGATATCAATCCTCTAAATTGCCTCCCATAGTGGGACAGGCGTGGGATCCCTGTCTCAACCTCATACCATCTACTTTTAATAACTTCTATCAAGCTGCTTCCCATCCATAGTCCCAAATACTTGCTCATGTTCTTCATCTGGGCTGGATTCTCCATCCACACCAGGGGCCACGTGCTTCTCCAGCTAACCCATGGGGGCCTTCCTCTCTTCACTTCAGGTCTCCTTCTCCTGGTGGCAGTGTCCTCCTTCTTCCAAGAATTCCTCTCTCTCCTAGCCCCACCTATCTCCTTTGCCCTGTCCAGGTGGGATGGCTTTTTATTAAGCAAAATGTTGGTCAGAGACAGTAAGCACTAATTAACATCAAAATAAATCAGACCATCCCCCAACAGTCTACTGTACACTGTTGCTGCTTGCAAGCATCTACTGTGCACTGTTGCTGCTGCAAGTGTCTACTGTACACTGTTGCTGCTGCAAGTGTCTACTGTCTACTGTACACTGTTGCTGCTCCAAGTGTCTACTGTGCACTGTTGCCGCTGCAAGTGTCTGAGGGCTGGGCCTACAGCATGCATTTTCTCAGTAACTCAGTCTTGCTAAAATTGGAATTTCCAGAGTCTAAGCAACAAGGCCACACGGTTGTGCTTGAATTCAACAGTGTCACCCCAAAGCTTTTGTTCTGTGCATAAATCCCTGACTCTAATGAAAAGAAGTGTATCACATCATAGGAGCCACTTGCTGAGGACCAGCAAGGTGGCTCAGCTAGCTGGTCAAGTGGCAGAGCCCGATGACCTGATTTCAGTCCTGAGACCCACAAGGTAGAAAGCGAGAACCAAATGCCACAAGTTCTCTGAGCTCCACAAGTTCACTGATACATGCCCACAGGTGTTAATAGTTAATAAAAGTTGGTGGTGGAGGGATGGCTCAGTAGTTAGGAACACTTACATTCCAGAGGATCCAGGCTCCATTCTCAGAATGCCTGTGTTGTTCATAGGTCTAATTCCAGGGATCCGACACCGTCTTCTGGCCTCAGGCATTGCATGCTCACACTACGTTTACAGACATGCAGGCAAAACTCTCATTCATAGAAATATAATAATAAATCTTAACCCAAAACCCAGAAGGCCCTTGTTGAATTACTGATGTCCTGTGGAGCTAACCAGTCCCTTGCTTGGTGCCAGTTTTGGAGCTGGGCTGAGGAATATTCTGGACAGTGAAACTCGCCGTACTTGAGGCCAGCTGTGCCCTCCCCCAGCAGCGCTCATTGTTAGCTCTTAGTAGTGCCCCCAACCGCAGCCCTGGGATGGTTTTGGCAGTGCTCATATAGTGCGCCCTCAGTTCTTTGTGTCTGTGCCTCTTATCATCCTGAGGCAGGGGCCTGGCACAGAGTCTGTGTCAGTCAGCATCTGCCGAGTCAAGAAGGAAGGGAGAGAAAAGTGTAGGCGCCAGATGGCCGTGACGTCACATTGTCCTCCAGTCCCTGTGACAGAACTGTGGGCTGGGCGGTGGTGGTGCACGCCTTTAATCCCAGCAACTTGGAGGCAGAGGCAAGAGGATCGCTGTGAGTTCGAGCCCAGCCTGGTCTACAAAGCAAGTCCAGGACAGCCGAGGATACACAGAGAAACCCTGACTCGAAAAAACAAAAACAAGAAAGAGCTTGGGGCCATGATAGAGAAGGCAGGGATGACAGGGCCACACTGAAGGAGAGACACCTGCCAATGGTTATCTTTTATCCCTAGAGTAAATCCCACATCGAAGTGTTCAAGCGGCATCTGTCTAATAATGCTAGGGCCCTGGTCTTCTTCAGCCGCAGGACAGACATGCCTTACCGCTTCCATTGCTCCCTTCTGGAACTGAAATTCCCCAGATCCCAAGTGTATGAGGTGAGTGCCATGCCACATGCAGCAGTCTTTGGCCCAGCCCTCTGGCATCCAGGTGGCCCTTAGGGTGTCCCCTATACCTTGGAGACCTAGATGGTACCTGGGGTGGGGCAGGTATCTGGGCACCCGGGTACCGAGCGCTCCCCTGTGCCTTGGAGTACTAGATGGTACATGAGGTTTGCAGCTAGAGGCTCTGGTGGTGTTTCCAGCTCTGTGGATGGAGCGCCTGGGTGTGAAATGACCACCCTTGGCCTCCCAAACGGGTCCTCACTGGTCAGCTTTTGGTCCCATTGTCCTTAACAGCTTGCCATGGGGTGGGGCAGATAATGTTTGCACTTCTTTGGGGTATACTGGAGGCCTAGCACAGATAGACTGAAATTCAGGGTTCTTGGTCCTCTGTGGGGGTGAGTGGGGGGGTGTCTCTGTATAGCTGTTCCCCGAGTTAGCCTTGATATCGATGTATCTTTCCCTGATACAGGGCCAGAACGTTTTCACAGGCGATATCATCAGTGGCCTCCAGAGTGAAACCAACTTCTCCGTGATCATTAGTCCTTCAGGGGTTGTGATGTGGTACCTTTATCCTGTCAAGAACCTGGGGCTACCCACGCGGTTGTCCCACGTGTGAGGACCCAAGAATGACAGGCGATGGCAGCCCCACTGAGCCGGGACATGGCAGGGCTCTGTCCTCCCCAGTCTGCTCGGAGATGTGACCCGCCACCCCCCCCCCCCCAGGATACCCGAAGTGCATTTGCAGGGCCAGGTTCCACGCCCTGCTGGCACAGGAGCCTTCTTGGAAACTTGGAAATCCTGGGGCAGTTTCCTGTGGCCTCCTGGCCTCTGGCCCCCTTCCACGGCTCTGTAGAAATTGCTGAACAACTCAGCCAGCCTCCTGAGCCTCCCACAGGCAGGGCACTGATGCCCATTGGACTCTAGCCTCTGACTTTGCTGACTCAGGAATCAGGATTTGGAATTTTTCGAATTAAGAGTAGAGATCTGACCCCGTGCCAGAAACTCTCACTAATCATGTAATTGATCTCCGTACTGGAGAAAAGAAGTCCTTTGCCATTGGTACCCTGAAGAGTGAGGGATGGATTGAGGACCTTAGCTCCCTTAGGTCACCAATAAAGCCATTTGTTTTTTAACCATTCCTCTAATCAACAAGGGTTACTATGGGCCTGGGGGGGGGGGCAGACCTGTGAGGGGCTGTGAGCAGCACTCCCCAGGTACTGCCTTCAAGTCTCATCCTACACGTGGTGCCTTCATTTTCCAGACTGACATTCGGACCCTATACCTCTTTTTTTTTTTTTTTTGTTTTTTGAGACAGAGTCTCTCTGTGTAGCCTTGGCTGTCCTGGACTCGCTTTGTAAGCTTTGTAGTCCAGGCTGGCCTCGAACTCACAGCGATCTGCCTCCCGAGTGCTGGGATTAAAGGCGTGCGCCACCACGCCCGGCTATACCTCTTAAAAATCTCTTTTCCTACATTTCCTACTTTCTGGAAACGCGAGGTTTGCCTCCCCACAGCATATGCTCTGTCTAGGGCTGTTCCCTCGCCCCTTTAGCTCCTCAACCTAGGGGCTCCACTACCCACTCTTTTTTTTTTTAAACTCTCCTAGTCTTGAGCAGAAGAGATTGAAAGTTTCCCTGTGTGTTCACGAGTCTGGGGACCTTTCTGTCCTGAGGTCTGTTGGCCCTTGCTCTACCTAAGGGAAGAAACACTCAAGGACTGGCAGGCTCTGGACAGCCTGTTACTGGTTCTGACTCCAAGCTCCCTTGTTATTTAGCTTAGGATGTGGGATACTTACCTTAGCCGGTGGCTCTGGTTCTTTGCCATTCACAATGCTGGTGGCAGAGCCTGCTAGCTAGGTCCTTCTTATGTCTTAAATGCAGGGGTGCCCTGTGCTGCAGGCCTTGCGTTGGTCCTGCCAACAAGATTTCTTCTGAGTAGATCTTTATTCCACCTTCAGAGTTTTTTGAGGTCCTTGAGTCTACAGTAAGGTGTAAAAAACAACACATTTGACAATGTTATGTGTGGGTTCTCTACAGGAACAGAACTGGTGTATTGGTTGTGTGTGTGTGTGTGTGTGTGTGTGTGTGTGTGTGTGTAAGTTGATTTAGGAAATACGGTCAAAATGGTCCCGCTAGTAGCTGTCTCACACATGAAATGTCAGGAACCCATAATTGCTAGATAATGCCTCAACGGGTGTAGTCCACCAACACCTGTCTCATATCCTAGAAGCCGACGGGCCTGCAGTTGCTCAGTCGCCAAGGCTGAGTGCTCCTGCAATCTCAGCCCGACATGGAAGGCCCAGGGGAGTTCCCGGAGAGCTGCTCTTGTCTCTGTTGAAAGCCAGAAAAGCTAGTTGTGATATCAAAGGACTCAGCAGCAATAGGGGACGCTGCCAGCTTCCTTCCCTGTCCTTTACATCTGGGCTGTGCCCAAAAGGTGCAGCGCAGATTTGGGCAGGATTTTCTCATGTGGATGAAAGCAATCAAGACAATGCCCCCATAGACAAGCCTTTAGGCCAAGTTGCATGTGAATAATTCCTCAGTTGAGTCCGTGTGATGGGATGACTGTAGGTTGTGACAACTGATGTTTACAACAAACCCGTCATGCTGATGAGGCCACCACATCTGACCAGTCTGGCAGTTAGGTCACCAGAGCAAGCTGCCCTTTCCCGAAAGGCTCTACCAAGGACAAATTCAATTTCGTTTGCCTGAGAAAAATATGTCTACTTTATTTTAAGGATAATCTCCCTAGCTATGGAATTTTAGCTGCTTCATCTCATTGTCTTTGAAGCTCTTGAGGAGCAGACTGTGCTCTTGTCCTGAGGCAGGAAGGTCCCCCATCCCACCTGTGAGAGACGCCCTGTCATTCTGTGAGGTTCTTTTTCCTTTTGGCTCGCCTATGATAGGTACCTTACATGTTTTGTCACGTTTGCACAGCTTACCTTTCATTTTCTCTTCACTCTTCAGTCGTGTGTGTGTGTGTGTGTGTGTGTGTGTGTGTGTGTGTGTGTGTGTGTGTGAAGACAGTATTGAGTATCCTCCTTTATCACTTAGCTCTGTGCCTTTGAGGCAGGGTCTCTCGCTGAGCCTGGAGTTTTTATTTTATAGGCATGAGTGCTTTGCCTGTATGTACTGTGTGTACGTCTGTGCACAATGTATGGTCCAGTGCCTGTGGAGGGCAGGTGAGGATGTCAGAGCTACACACAGCTGTGAGCAGCCATGTGGGGCCTGGGATGAAATCTGCATCCTCTGGAAGAGCAGCCTGTAGGCTTAGATTTTTTTCAAAAGCTACTTTATTTAGGACTCTTAAACACTTCTACCTCCCTTCTAACTGACTAGAGAGAGAGGAGAAAGAAGATTAATAGGAGGGCTGGAGAGATGGCTCAGAGGTTAAGAGCACTGTCTGTCCTTCCGAAGGTCCCACCAACCACATAGTGGCTCACAACCATCTATAATGCGATCTGAATCCCTCTCTGATGTGCACAAAGACAGAGCACTTGAGCTCCACAGGGAGACTCTCAAGGCTGGCAGATCTGGACCCAGGGAGGCCCGCACAAACTGATGCACCAATCAAGGGCATTGCCAGCAGAGAACCTAGCCCCTCTATTCAGATGTAGCCTTGTTCCCCTCATGGAGATGGAGGGGTGGGGAGGCGGAAGGAAGCAGGGAACTGCCTCTGACAGGAACACTGATACCCGTCCCTTGGCAGAGAGGCCCTGTGGGAGAAGCAGGCTATCCAGATGAGACCTGATAAGCTGTGGTCAGACATTGGGGGAGGAGGACTCCACCTGACAGAGCTCTAGGGGAGGGGAACAGGGTGGAAAAGGGAGGGTGGTTGGGAACAGGAAGATAAGAGCAGGGGATTACAATCAAGATGTACTGTGAATAAATTATAATAAAATTTTTTAAAAGACAGAGCACTCATATAAATAAAATAAACATCTTTGCTGGCCATGGTGGTATATGCCTTTAATCCCAACACTTGAGAGGCAGAGGCAGGCAGATCTCTGTGAGTTCAAGACCAGCCAGGTCTACAAAGAGTCTAGGATAGCCAGGACTACAAGAGAATCTCTGTCTCGGAAAAAGAAAAAAGAACAATCCTACATGGTAGCCACAGCTAGAGCCAGGATCAGTCACATGGAGACTTTGGTGTGGGCTTTCACAAAATAGCTGGAAGATTCCTAATTGGAAGACTTGGCGACCATAGTCTCTTTCCAGAGGTCATGGTCAGCTGTAATTCTCACTATGCAGTCTTGCGGGCCTGGTATCCACTATGTAGATGAAGACTAGGCTTGCCTAGAACGCACGGAGATCCACCTGCCTCTAGAGTTAAAGGCGTGCACTGCCACACCTGGATGTCTCCATCTCTGAATGGCTGTAGATTCTTTGGTATTCTAAGGTCCTCAAACTTTATTATGCTTAGCTGTAGGATGGAGCTATAAACAGCACCTACCTCGATGGATCCCTATAGAATTAAGTTGGCGTAGTGCCTGGCAACTAACTATGGTACTGAGCATTTTCAAAAGCCTTTTGAACATAGAGTCCTGTGGGACCATAGAACTTGCCAGCTTAGCCAGTTGGCACCTATAAACCATGACTGAGACCTGGGAAGAAGTGGGGCAAAGCCCGGCCTTCAACACTGAACATCTCAAGCAGCCAGAGAGATCATAGTTCTCCCCCAGATCTGAAGATTTTTTTTTTTATCTCTTCTAATAGTCTGCCGAACGAAACTAATCCTGTGAGCTGGAGAGATGGCTCAGAGGTTAAGAGCACTGGCTGTTCTTCTAGAGGTCCTGAGTTCAATTCCCAGCAACCATATGGTGGCTCACAACCATCTATAGTGAGACCTGGTGCCCTCTTCTGGCATGCAGGTATACATGTAGGCAGGATATTATATAAAAAATAAATACCGTATTTTCCAGACCATAAGACATACCCGGTTTTTAGAGTAGTAAAACAGGAAAAAAAATATTCTGAACCAAATTAATACTAGTATAATAAATTATTTATTAAAATGTAACAAAACAGGATAACATTAAACAATGTCAACAGGAGGAAAGACTTAGATACTCAAGCACTTTTCTAGTTTTCGGGAAACCCCGAACACTCATCGCTAGTGTCAGAATTTAGGCAGCTCAGTTGCTGACAGTCACTTTCTCACTGTCTTCACTATCTTCATATATTCTCTTCAGTTCCATCTAAGGCATTGCTAATGCCACAGTTTTTGAGTGATCTTTGGATTTCCTCCTTCACTGACTGCCATGATGTTTTAACCCATTCACAGACTTGAGTGACAGTGGGCCTCTCCATTCATCCTGTTGGAGTCAGATCACGATTCCCAGCAGCCAGCCATTTGGTCCACTCTTCTCTCATAAAGACTTTAAGTAGTTTGTTAATTGAAATATCAAGAGGTTGCAACTGGCTGGTAAGAGCCCCAGGAATTCCAGCTGGATGACTCTTCCCCTCTTTAAGTCTGTTTTTTGTTGTTTCGCTAATATGTGCTCTGAACTGGTCAAGCACTAATAAAGCAGATTTTTTTTCAGAAGCCCTCCAGGACATTTGGACCACACTTTTCCAATCCATCGGTCTTCTCCTATATGCAGAACGAACAATTCTGTCTTCTCCCGTATGCCCAGTAACGATTTCTGCATAGCAATGTGGCCCCACTAGAGTTAATCTAGTTAAGGAGGGACAAATGATAGCTAGAACAAACTGGGTGGGGAGGTGGGGTCAGGTGTCAGAGGGGTTGCGGTGTCAGCTGGCACACTGAAGACATTGGTAAGTGACCTCTGGATGGACAGCAATCGGATCATAAGGCACACCCTAATTTTCCCCACTTTTGGGAGGGAAGTGTGTCTTATGGTCCAAAAAAAAAAAAAAAAAAAAAACAAAAAAACAAAAAAAACTGATCCTACAATTTATAACCTTCATTTGTTCATTTCGAGGCTAGAAATCAGCAGTGTGCACACGTATGTGTGTGTGTGTGTGTGTGTGTGTGTGTGTGTGTGTGTTAAAACACGATGTGTCTTTTTTCCCTCAACAAATTCTTAGTACCATCCACTCTACGGCAAGCCCCAGCAATGAGACATAGCTTCTGTTCTCCGGGAACCCACAGGCTGCAGGGCAGAGAACATACATACAGTCCCTACAGGACTTTGTTGGAACACACGAAGGGCACCCCACAAGCTCAGAGGAAGGCAATTAGCCCAGGAGCAGGCTCTTAGGAGAAAGGACTTCCGGGCGGTTTTCAAAGGTGAGTGGAATGGTGTGGGGAGAAAGGCACAGACGCAAAGCCAGCTCACTTCAGTGTCTGCCAGGGCCTCAGCACAGCTGGATCACGCAGCTGGAGAGGTCAGTGTAGGCCAGCAGGGACAATAACAAGGTCCCTGTTAGGCTTAAGAACTGGAAGTCTAACCTTGACCCCAGAGACTGTGGGGAGCTACTGTGCAGTTTGGAGGCAAAGGGGAACTAAGCAAGTTATCTTTTAAATTATTCATTTAAAAAATAGGTTTTTTACGTGCACACAGAACAAGATTCAAAAGGTACAAGTGGAGTTTATGGTCTCCCTCCAGTCTTTTTTCCAATTCGTGCAGCTGCCCACCCAGAAGCCTGTGTACCTAAGGTTTTTCCTGACGTCTGGTCAGTTACTACAGATGTAAGAGAAGTGACCCCACTTTTCTCATTCGTTGTATTTTGGAGGTTAGAATTGTTGCTTGATGCTTTTTTTTTTTCCAGTAACGGCCTCACTGTACTGCTCAGACTGGCCCATTTGAAGCCTTTTTTTTTTTTTTTTTTTGAGACAGGATCTCTCTGTGTTAGCCTCGAGTGATGGGATTAAAGGCATGCACTATGCCCAGCCAACTGAAGCCTTTTACCTCAGCCTCCCAAGTGCTGGCACAATGGCTCACAATTGAGCCCTTCGCCCTCTGAAACCTCGAGCTGGGCCCCACCTGAACACACTTCTCTCAGCATTCGGGCCTGCCGTTCTCCCACCAGAATGATCTGTTTGCTTACAGTGACTGAAGAGATAGGCTTACAGATGCCTCTAATTCCAGCTCCAGGGGGATCTAATGTTGCTGTTCCCCAGGCACCTGTGTTCACATGCACATCCCCAACATAGACATAGACACATGCTTTTCCTGTTTTTTTATTTGTTTGTTGGGTTTTGTTATTCTTTTGTTTTGTTTTGTTTGCTTTGTTATTCCTCTAAGATTTTTATAAGATTACCTTTTAAGATGATTCTTTCTTTGTAACGGCAATTTGCAGCCTGCTAGTAAAGAAAAGCTGGCAGAGAAATTACCTTGCTTGCTCACACTTTGTACTATGTAACAAGTTGCTTAGCCACGAACCTGTATGGGTTCTTGGGAATAACTTGTTTTTCATACTTGTTTCTCACCCATAGTATGTAAAACATCTGATCATGTGAGGGTATCAGGAACATGTTTTCCTTACATAGGCTCATTATAATCATTCACTTAAAGAAAAATAGACTGTAATCACAGTGTGATCTTTGAACTGCTTGAAAGATCTTCTGGGATATATAAGCCGTGGGTAAAATAATAAAGTTAAAAAAAAAAAAGAAAAGAATAAAGTTGTTGGAATTCGCTCTCTGGAGTTTTCTCCATCCACCCAACGTGTGTGTGTGTGTGTGTATGTGAAGTTACAGAAGCTTGTTAGAATCTACCTGCTGGAATCTGTCTTACTTCATCAAGTGTGTGTATGGTCTTTTTCTTTCCTTTTCTTTTCAAAACACTTGCCACAAAAAGCACATGGCCCCCACCCTCACCCTTGCTAAGAGCCATCAGCTTTAACCCACACTTACCATAATAGGTATAAGCACCCCCCCCCCCGGAAGCTACTAGCACTGGCCCACTGCCACCCTCAGTGGAAGCCCCTGCTGATACCAATCAGTTCCAGCCTAGAAAGTTACCCTCAGAGAAAGTCTGTGGGGTGACCAGCCAGCTGGGGATCTATGCCTCGCCTCAATTTACTCTGTGGTGTTGAAGCTAGTCTTTGACAAGATTTCATATTAATGGGCATGTGTTTTGTTAATTACTCTTGTCACTACCAAATAATCTACGAACGGCAACTTCAATCAAAGGTGTACAGCCCGTCCGTATAGGGAAGACATGTGGTCTGGGTCCATAGCACCGTTCAGGACGCAGAGAAAGGGACAGACAGTGCCCACCTGCCCTTTCTGCTTTATGCCCTTTCTATCCTGTGGAGGACCCCAGCACTTGGATTTTTCTCAGTTAGACTTCTGGAAACAGCCTCGCAGACACACGCAGGAATGTGTCCCAGTATGCCCAGGAGTTTCTCAATCTGATCAAGTTGACAATAGAAATTAACCATCACCTTTAATCCCAGCACTTGAGAGGCAGGCGAAGGATCGCTGTGAGTGTGAGGCCACCCTGGCCTACATAGCCAGTCTAGGACAGCCAAGGCTACACAGAGACCCTTTCTCAAAAAACGAAAAGAAAAGAAAAAAAGAAATTAACCATCGTGCAAGTTATTTCTAATTTTGTGCTATGGGAAACAAAGAGTGTAATGGACCCTGTCCATATGCATCGTTGTGGGCATGTGCAAACATCCCTTAGGGGTGGACACTGAGATGAGAAACTGCTACAGCACAGATTTTAATGGTGGTGGAGAAGGCATCCCAGTGGTAGAGCACCTGCCAGTGTGTGCACAACCCTGGGCGCAATCCTCAGCAGCGTGGGAACAAACCCATTCAACATTTGGAAATGTTTTCTCATTTCAAGTCGAGTATCCTTTCAAAAATGTTGTCATAAACATTAACTGCCTCCGTTAATGTTATTGCCTCCGTTGCTAATTGGTAATTCACATATACATTTCTCTCCTTTTAAAGTTAAACACACTGAGTAAAGGTGTGCATGTCTAAGTGTGCATGAAAAGGTTAGAGGTCAATGTCAGGCATATTCCTCAATTGCTCTCCAGCCTATTGGAAACAAGTTCTCTGATCCAAGGACTCACTGATTCAGATTGACTGCTGGCCAGCAAGCCCCAAGGATGTGTCTCTGCACCCTCACCTACAGAACAGGAACACAGGTATGTGTTACCGGATCTGGTTTCTTACTTGCACTAATGATCAACGTCAGGACCTCTGCTTGTGAGACGCATGTGAGCACGTGACCATCTCTCTGAGTCCACTCTTCTTTTTCTAGCTCTTCACGTGTTCTGACTGTAGGCTGTTAGTGTGCATGCTGGGAGTTACTCTGCCCCAGCCTGCTGCTTTGGACCTGTGGTGTTTTTGCTTTATTGCTTGTTTTGGTCTTTTTGTTGTTGTTGTTGTTTTTGTTTTTCGAGACAGGGTTTCTCTGTGTAGCCTTGGCCATCCTGGACTCACTTTGTAGACCAGGCTGACCTCGAACTCACAGCGATCCGCCTGCCTCTGCCTCCCGAGTGCTGGGATTAAAGACATGCGCCACCATAAAGGCTGCTTTCCAAGTCTACTCTTCTACTGTGCGCATATACTGTAATCTGTAAGGTCCTCTTTCACTGGACACTCAAGGTTGTCCCACTCTTCCAGTAAAGAGCACTCTTTAAGGGACATGTGTTCAGTGTGATGCAGTTTGGATTTTGTTTTCGAGACAGGGTCTAATGTAGCCTGGGCTGACAGTTAACTCCCTAGATAGCCAGAGGTGACCTTGAACCTCTCAAGTGCTGCTGGGATTTCAGGCATATGTACCCATGCCTGGCACCTAGGTTTGCAATTAATCAATTAGGTTTTGGTACTGGGGGTTAACCCTACAACATCAGCACCCCAGGCAAGCAAACTACAGCCAAGCTCCAGCCCTGGCCCTTTTATAGCTTTTGAGACAGGAGCTCACTAAGCTGTGCAGGCTGGCTTTGACTCTGTAGCCTAGGCAAGCCTTGAACGTGCTATCCTTCTGCCTCACCCTCTCTGGCAGTTGGGGTTACAGGCCTGCAGCACCGGGCCCAGATCTCAACATGACATTTTAGCAGGTCTTAGTATCTACCAAACAGATTAGTATAAAGGCATTTGAATGGAGATCAGGAGAAAGGCAGGAGACATTTTGCAAACTCACACCAAAGTATGTTTTAAAATGCATCCAATGTCAACCAAGCCATTATGGACTTAGCCCTCTGCTGCTACTCCCCTTTTATCCAGCTAATCAAGAATTGACACTGCTTCTAAAGCCAAGGTGTGGAGGAAAGGCTTCGCCCTACGACTGAACTTCCAAGAGGGGAGGCCAACTACCTAGACCTGTGAGCTCACACCTGCGTGCTTCTCCTTATCTTGACGTCAACGTTAGGGTGTGGCTTTGCTCGGTGAAACTTCAAGGTTTACATCTTAGAAGGGGGGGAATAGGCCGGTGAAGACGAGGTAGATGGAAAAGATGCCTGAAATCCACGAGTCTGGGCTGCTGCAGAAATGGAAGGCCTTGCTTCAGACCCAGCAGGTGGAGTGTCATGTGCTGTGGGCAGGGCTCTAGATCCCGGAGGTACGGACCCATATCCTGAAGGAGGAGTTCCGTACCCCATGGGCGGGGCTTCATATCTGGGAGGTGGGGACCCGGATCCCATAGGTGTAGTTCCGTGTGTGGGAGGTACGACTCCATACTCCACAGTCGGGGCGCCATAGCTCACAGGTGGGGCTCTGTACCCAGGAGGTGGAACTCCATAGCCCATAGGGGTAGCTATGTATAGAGGAGGAGGGGACCCGTATCCAGGAGGCAGGACATCGTATCTAGGAGGTGGGGCTCCATATCCTACAGGTGGGGGTCCATATCCTGCAGGTGAGGGTCCGTATCCTGCAGGTGGGGCTCCATGGGCAACTGGGATGACAAAAAGAAGAAAGAAAATGGTTACCCTGCAAAGAATAACTAAAGAACAAAAAAATAATGCCAAGAAAAACTCACACATGAGAATTCAACCATGCTAAGACGTTACCTCTAGCCATTGCCCAGTGAAGGTCTTAGCATTGCTCTGGTGATCTGAATGAACTCAGGGCTTTAGAGATATTATTTTAACACACCAGTAATATTTATCTCGAGAACGTCATAAATAAAAAGAAGGGGGTGCCTGGCTCATATACTACTGAGCAAGGCAGGTAGGTCTTCATGGAAGCCCGCAGCTCTGCCCCTCTAAGGCACACCAAATGTTAAAGGGCACACACAGGCGGTGAAGCCCAGGGTGGGGCTGGAAGGCACAGCAGCCTTGAAGGCCATAATCCTGTAAAGTCAGGAGAGGTGCACAGAACTGAGCTTCCTGCTCAGGCTCTCAGCAGGAGGTGCACTCCTCGCCAGCAGGGTTGCTGAGGTGGTGCTGTGCCTGTGCACCACCATCAAAGTCGGTCTAAGACACGGCCGCACAGAACCTCAGCACTCAGGAGGCTGAGGCAGGACAGTGAATTACAGACCAGCCCTGTCACAAACATGCAGAGTGACAGACAAGAAGAATAGAGTCTGAAATGCAAGTCCAGTCATTTGCTTACTCACTGATGGGTTTCAACCAGGAAGAAAAGCCATGAAAACCAAACTCTGGGCCAGGTGTGGTGGCGCACACCTTTAATCCCAGCACTCAGGAGGCAGAAGCAGGGGGATCGATGTGAGTCCGAGGCCAGCCTGGTCTACGAAGTGAGTCTAGGACAGCCAAGGCTACACAGAGAGACCCCGTCGGGGGGGAGGGGGGGCAGAAAGAAAGAAAGAAAAAGAAAAAGAAAAAGAAAAAGAAAACCAAACTCTGGCGCTTCTCTCAAATTGGAGCTGAAACAAGGCTGTGGTGAATTGTCTTCAGGTCCCTGGCGCACTTTTCCACTCCCTGGGGGCATCTCTTCCAATACCTCACCTTGGCATGCCTGGGGGGCACACACGTTCCTTTCTCTCACCTTGGCATGCCTGGGGGGCACACACGTTCCTTTCTCTCACCTTGGCATGCCTGGGGGGCACACACGTTCCTTTCTCTCACCTTGGCATGCCTGGGGGGCACACACACGTTCCTTTCTCTCACCTTGGCATGCCTGGGGGGCACACACGTTCCTTTCTCTCACCTTGGCATGCCTGGGGGGCACACACGTTCCTTTCTCTCACCTTGGCATGCCTGGGGGGCACACACGTTCCTTTCTCTCACCTTGGCATGCCTGGGGGGCACACACACGTTCCTTTCTCTCACCTTGGCATGCCTGGGGAGCATACATGCCCCTCTCCCCAGCGATGACATAAATTCCTAGAGGGGTCATCCAGAAACTTGCAACTCTGAGTGGAACTCCTTGGGCAGCTGAGAAGACAATTCGGCAAAATACAAACTCTTTATTCTTTTAAATCAGATATACAGCAGCTATGAACTGACTAATTGTATTGACTGACATCTTACATGTGAGCCATCAACACTTTGGTGATACCAGGTAAAAAGCACACGTGGCCCTTTTCTTAAACTGCATACTTGCTGAGAGCAGAGATTTTGTCTCATTGCCTGCAGTTACCTTGGGCCTAACGTAGTGCTTACTATATAACCACCACTTACTTGGTTTCCCCATCTAACAAGTATCTATATCATGAGGTTTTATGAGCATTAAACTGACCATCGTAAAAGGGCTTAGACACCTGTCCAGTGTAGCAAATATTTACAAAGTGCTAACTAAATTACATGTCTTTAAATTGAACTCATCTCCTCTCCAACTTACACTGACTATGGGTCTTGACCATGGCACACAGCATCCGGCTCACTCACTGTAGTACCCTAGACACATTATATCCTCTTCCCTTGTATCTGTGGCACCATATTCATGCCTCTGTTAAAGCAAATAAAAACGTGTCTGCAAATGTCTTTATTAGGCCGTGTTTTCAGCATTTAGATTGGAGTTTGAGGTAGGCAGCAAAAAAAGAAAAGGAAAGAGCCTTCCAGACAGAATGAAATGACAACGCAGAGAAGAGAGAGCACAAGGTGCAAACTGAGTGAGTTGTAAGAGCACAGGAGGCAGTGAGGCGCAATCCCGGCACTCGGGAGGCAGAGGCAGGCAGATCTCTGAGTTCAAGGCCAGCCTGGTCTACAGAGTGAGTTCCAGGACAGCCAAGGTTACACAGAGAACCATCACAGAAAACATTTTCTGTACAGTCATTAGTACAGTCCTACAGTACTGCAGGACAGAAGTTATCACTAACTCCCCTCTCGTGGAAGATAAGAACAAACAAAAGAGACGCAAGACCAAGGCTGAGGTGAGAAGATCAAAAGAAACCTGGCAAAGTCTTCCCTCAGGCACAGGGGATTGGCAAAGCCTTGCTCTAATCCACTTGCAAACATTGATAGTTTGTGTTCCCAGCCTGAGACTGCTCCCACAGAGACTCCTGCTGAGAAGGCCAGACCTCTCCTTTTGTGCTGTTCTTTTTTTGTTTGTTTTTGTTTTTGTTTTTTCGAGACAAGGTTTCTCTGTATAGCCTTGGCTGTCCTGGACTCACTTTGTAGACCAGGCTGGCCTCGAACTCACAGCGATCGCCTGCCTCTGCCTCCTGAGTGCTGGGATTAAAGGTGTGCACCACCACGCTCGGCTTTGTGCTGTTCTTATAAACACTTTTGAGGTTATGAGCTGTGTCTGTCCGTTGGTTGCCGCTCCCTCAGAGCAAGCTCCGCCTACCAGATCCCAGCTATTTGTTCTTTATCCCCAGGCTGCTTTACTCAGGCATCCAGGACCATGGTGTGCAGGACGTGGCACAAGAGGCAGGCAGGTTAGTCATGTAGATGTCTGACCACAGGCTCCCGGCTCCTCCAGGACAGGGGGAGGTTAATAAGCTACAGTGTGGGGTTTGACACACAACAGATACACTCAGGAAATGCTTGTGTAATTAATTCATGGAGAAACACCAACCCACGCAGGGCGAGCCAGTCTCTGCTGGGTAATAGTCTTGTTTCTGCTCCTTAACCCCTAAAGCTTTTACTGTGGGCACCACTCACCAGCAGCCGCAGCTTTGGCCATCAGCTGGGCAAAGTCGATAGCACCTCCTTTTCTGAAGACTATTTTAAAAGGAGTGGATCCTTCCCAGCCACCTGGGGGAAGAAATGGCAAATCCTTACAGATGCGGGGAACACACTGGAGTAGGGCAGTTTCTAACATGAAACCAGACCGAACCTTTCTAGAATCTTTTCTGGGTTGTGGGGAAGGCCCTTCTAGGAGAAAAAAACTCACCCTCTGGAGCTGCCTGAACTGTCCCTTTAATGTAGTTTGCACCAAAGACTGGCTGCTCCACAGTGCAGTTGGTCATGAGATGGAAAGGCATCATAAAAGACAACATGGGGTCATTGTCTGAACGTGAAGCCACAAAAATCACCTAAGTGAGAAAGGAAACTTTGGAAAAGGAATACAGAATTTGTCCATGGGTAGAGACTTGCAAAAGCAAGGCCAAGGTCGCTTGGGCAATGTGGCCCAATTGAAAAAAAGGTCATCTTCCATCCTTCTTCAAAATGGAAGTCTCACAGTAGCACACTTTAAAAGCCAAGGTGTAACCACCCCGCCCCCCCCCACCCCCCGACAGGGTTTCTGTGTAGTCCTGGCTGTCCTGGAACTCAATTTGAAGACCAGGCTGGCCTTGAACTCAGAGAGATCCGCCCACTTTTGGCTCCCAAGTGCTGAGAACAAAGGTATGTGCCACCAAGTCCAGATGTTTAACTTTTTTTTTTAAATACAGTATTCTGTCCCCCATTTGTGCCTGCATGCCAGAAGCGGGCACCAGATCTCATTACAGATGGTTGTGAGCCATCACGTGGTTGCTGGAAATTGAACTCAGGACCGTTGGCAGAAGAGCCAGTGCTCTTAACTTCTGAGCCATCTCTCCAGCCCCATGTCTAACTTTTTTTAAGCTTAAGAAAAAGACAAATATAAGCTAATCAGTCAATCAAAAGAAAAGTATAAATTACCCGGTATGAGGTAAGAAACAGGGTTCCCCTCTTTGTACCACTGAAGAGGTTGGAGCCTGGCGGTGGCTGGGGGAAGGACAGGTCCACATCTGAACTCTTCTTCAAGAGGCTGCAGAAAGGCAAGGCAGGCAACGAGTGTTAAAATACACAGAATGAGCAGGGCAGCAGTGGTACACGTCTTTAATCCCAGCACTCTGGAGACAGAGGCAGGTACTCTGAGTTCGAGGCCAGCCTGGTCTACAAAGTGAGTTCTAGGACAGGCAGGACTATATAGTAGACCTTGTTTGGGGGTGGGGGGAAGCACATAAAATGACACACACAGGGCTGGGCATGCAACTCTGGGCTTGAGTGCTTGCCCAGAACACGTGAGGCGAAATGCCATCCCCAGCACTGCCGAAGAGCACAGCAAAATAGCACAAACAAAGGTGTCAGTTGAGAGGCACTAGCTGCTACTCACAGTTGGGGCAATGGAAGGGACAAACAATGTTATTCTTGAACAATTTACTCCTAGTCTCCCTTTTAAAGGAGATTTTTTGGGGGCTGGAGCAATGGCTCACCGGTTCAGACCGCTGACTCCTCTTTCAGAGGACCCAGGTTTGATTCCCAGCACCACATGACAGCTCACGAGAGTTAGCATCTCAGTTCCAGGAGAGCTGATGCCCTCTTCTGGTCTCCAAGGAACCTTCACATACATGGTGCACAGACACATGCAAGGAAAATACCCATTCACACAAAATAATAATTTTTAAAATAAACAGGCTTTATTCTTCTTTATAAATTTAAGTTTATGCATGGGTGGGTCATGGGTGTGTGGATGGTCACAGACCAGAAGGGGGCTTTAGGCCCCCCTGGAACTGGAGTCACAGGTAGTTGTGAGCTGACTGACACGGGTGCCGGGAACCAAGCTTGTGTCCTTCAGAAGAGCAAGAAGGGCTCTTACCTACTAAGTTATCTCTCCAGGCCCTTTTTGTAGAGGAATTTTAATTCAGAACACGGCTGCTCTGGCAAGAGATCACATCCAAAGACCTTCTATTTCTGTGTGATCAGGGTGAATACAAACATGCCTTTAATAAAAAGACAGAGGCAAGCAGATCTAAGTTCAAGGCCAGGCTGGTATAGAGCAAGTTTCAGGTAAAGAAAAGCTTAGGTCCAGACATGGTAGTGCACACCTTACAATGAAGGCAAAGTTAGTCTGTAGAAGGAAGCACCCATGTTTGAAAGTGATGTTTAATTGAGTGGCAGAAAAAGTCACGAATCAGAGAAAGATTTGACAGACTAGGATACGCCCAACTCTCACAAGAAGAGAGAGGAAAGGGAAGCTACTTAAGGGGCAATGCAAAGGGAGGGGGGAGGCAGG